>NC_141831.1:14273091-14425234 GCF_982586985.1 Callionymus lyra
AAGTATAAATATTTTATATGTGATTTACCCAATTCTTTTAGCGTTAGCATGTGATTCACATGTTGTGTGTGTCCTATATGTTTAACATTTTCTCGAGATGATATGATAACAGTAGAAAATTCAATATTTAAAATAGGTAATTCAATTTTTTTTTTTTTTAAATGCAAATAAAAATCATATCTAATTTTCCTAATGTTATCTATTGTTTGTATTTATGAATTTCATCCAATCACAATCATTTGTAAAAAAAAGTCTGATTAACTAATCGTTATAAACAAAACAAACTGTTGAAAAAAAAGAAAGAAGAAAAATCTCACATGAGTTATTTATAGACCACCTCTCAACTGTGGCTCCTCCCAATGCTTCTGTTAATCCCTGACCAAAAAGGACATTTAACCCCTCTGTTTTTTTTTTATTCAGGGTCCCTTCCTCGGATGAACATTGTCAAGAGTCATCCAGTGGTGTGTCCCGCCGTTAACCTCATTACATGGCTGACCCACCACAGCTGGATCCTTCTGCACACTGGCACAATGGGTTCTGGATGTCACCACTCTGGGTGAGCCTTAATTCTGGCCCACGGAGCTGTTTGCACAATTTGGGGCTGATTTATGGGCGAGTTTACTGAAACACATGCAAACCAGTTAGGGATGTGGTTAGGATCTTCAGGTCACCAAGTTGGTGGCCACAGATGAGAGCGGGTACACAGATGGTCTGGTCTTTAGGCTCTTTTTTGGTCACCATGACAGCATTACGCCTCGATCCTTCAGCGGCTGGATTCACAGTCGAATGGAAAGTCATAGGGATCAGATTCTGCTCCTCTGAATCAAAGACCATGGTTCTCAGTCAGGGAAAAAAAAGCGGAATGTCCTGTCCAGTCTGAAGGAAAGATACTCACAGTATCAAGAGGCTTAATAAAAGCATTTAAAATTCATGATGAATACAGAAACTTAGACTGTAATCATGTGGCCTTTATTAAAAAAAAAGAAAATGTTTCATACAGAGAGCTAATAATTTATTGCATAAATAATAATATTAATAATTAACAAAAGTTGTTTTTTATGATTTTTTTTTCCCTTGGTCCTTTTGGTGAATATATGTTGCTGCTCAAAATAATATAGATATTTAGAATGAAAAGTAATGATTTTAATTTAATTTTTTTTAATTAAATGTTTTTTGAATATTTATTTAAAGGGTTACTAATGTGAAAACCCAACTCACTCACATGTTTCAAATGTTGAAGTCTTCCTCTCCAAAATGCAGTAAGTCCCTCATCATGACCATGTTTTGAACTTATTACTTCATAAAGTTCTCCCCCGTCTGAAATCTCTGCGAACGAAAGGTTACGAGAGCGGAGTCCATTATGGCGTAATAATGGCTTTGATCTGCCCTCCAGCCAGCTGTAATCACACCCGCTTTGTTTATACAACGAGCACCTTGGAGGTGGAAACTTCCTTGATTGATGACACGCGGGCACAGACATTAATCTTGACCAATCACAGCAGAGTGGGCGTGGTTCTGGTAAGCAAGATTTAATCTCCAGAAAGATTTTTCAGTGGGTGGGGCTTAAGAACATTTTCTAATGAAAAGTTTGTACAAAAAAGAAGGATACTGATGAGTACAATAGAGTCCAAAATATTTTTAGGAAACACTTAAATCAACTGTAAAGGTTTTAATTATCGAGATATTTTTACTGTTTAATTCTTAATATTTTAGGTCGACTACAGTCCAGGATTAGAGTAAAAAAAACACAGAATATTTGGGTATTTGATCCATTTCTATTGACTTTACTTCCCCTGCTTTTGTCATCATCTGAAACTCTATCCAGAGTCGAGAGAAACTCTGTCTCGCCGTCCCTCGATAAAATATTCCAGAGTGATAGAGACAAACATCAACAATTTATGCTTCCAGCTGTCAAAACACAGTTTAGTGGAGTGTGCATCAATCTGAACGGGGATCTCAATGCTTTCTTGAATCTCTAGTGTCTTGGGCGTTTGAATTTAAGAGCCGGACAAGACGCTCATCCATCCACAAATCTCCATTTCCTCGTACGCTCGCATTATGATATCAGTGCCAATATCATCTTTCTAGTGGTGATTAGCAGGGTTTCCGATGAGACTTGCCCCCTTCTAACGCCCCCGTGTAGGCGTTCTACTTCACCGCTTGTACAAGAGCGGCTGACATCTAGATTGAGAGCCTCAGCTTTCGATTTTGTCATAGAGAAGTGAAGGTAATGTGCGCTGTGCTGATTCCTTTGAGGAATCTCATGCTTCATTGTTCCCTCACTCGAGGGGTAAATAGTGAGATGCTCGGGCGAGAAAAAAAACGAGGTTTGTTTTCAGTGTTTTTCTTGTGACTTCGTGTTTTCCTCGTGGTCCTTTGATGGAGGTGCATTATGTGGAGGATTCTGAATCAATGGAGGGTGTATTGTGAAACAGAAGTAATATTCCAGCTCAGAGCGGGTCCACGACGTGCTTCACTAATAGATATTTATAGTTCTCTGGAACAATCTTAAATATAGATTTTCTTTTTTCCTGAACAATTCCTTAAGTCAAGGCTTTATTACAAGAATACAGATATTACAGGCGAGCAGTATATGGAGGGATTTGGATGTTTTTAAATCTGTCTTTTTGGACGAAGATTGTCTTCATCTTCATCACTCGGCTCGCTACATTTAAATGGATTTACATGTGGAAAAGAAAGGAACTGATAACTATAATTTCAATAAGGTTGTGTTCGGATTATCAAAATAATCTCATAATCTTAAAATCCAAATTAGATATATCATAGTTTAAATTGAACAACAAAACTTGGCATTTGGAACAAATCCTCTAGAACTGTCGGGAAGCATGTGCAAAAGAAGTTTGAGTTATCGTTGTGCATTTTGGAATAACCTACACTAAAAGTAACCCAAAATTCAAACCTCACTCATTTTCAACTCACCCTAATGTCGACCAAGGGTTGGGATTATTTTCGGAGTAATCTGTTTCTTTTTAGAGTTATAGACAAAAATTTGTGTTTATTTTAATGAAGCGACTTTGGCCAAAAAGACACTTAAAAACATCCAAATACCTCGGTGGGGCTCGTCTGTAAAGTCCATCTTGTATTGAAACCTTGAAGAGAAGAATTTTTCCGAAAAATAAATAAAACAAGTCAATATTTTACGCTCGTTTGTGGCAGACGTTGAAAGACTATCAGCGTTATAAACCGGAAGTACTCAGAGTAAATATCGCAAGCGCTTCCAGAGTCTATTGTCTACACTAGAAGTGCTCGGGATATTACCCAGAGTACTTCCTGTTCATATGGATTTCTACTGTCTGCCACAAACAAGTTTAAAATATAGACTTGTTTTATTCTTTCCGGAACATTTCTTCTGGTCGAGGCGTCAATACAAGATGGACGTTACAGACGAGCACAGAGGTATTTGGAATTTGTTTAAGTGTCTACTTGGAGGAAGTTTATCCCTTTGCGCTCAGTCGCTACATTAAAATGAACATATATTTTTATATATAACTCCAAAAAGGAAGTGGTTGCTCTGAAAATAATCCCATTACCCTTAGTCGACATGAATTTGTGTGTAGAAAATGAGTGAACTGTTCGTTTAATTTGTTTTTTTAATGTTTTTTAATTAAATATTTCCAGCTATTTTGTTGAATAATCAAATTCATCGTAATCCCAATTGCCACCTGGTCAATCATTTTTCACCTGAAAAACGCTTTCATTTATTGTCAATATCACCTGAAACTATTGCCTTTTTGGCTTTCAAAAGAATGTGTCTAAAAAATTCCAATAGATCATTTTTGCATTTTTATCAATACATTTCTTTCCTTTTTTTTTTTTTACATATTTATTGTTAACAATATGATTAACAATTTCCCATGTCTACCGTGGGATACATACATAAAATAAACCAAGAATCTCGTTTTGCAACTTTAAAACCTTGTTGAAAAAACGATGACAAACTGTTGTTATTCTGTCAATAACGGTCATTACATCTCACTACACATGTCTCAATTCAACACCTGCATAAAAAAAACCCCATCAATTGTTGCGTTCAATAGATATATTCGTCATCCTATTAGGAGACGTGAAGGAAACGTGACGTCAGAGCGGTGGTGAAGATCACCATCTTAAAAAGAAGAAACACCGCTGAGAACTTGCGCTTATGGCGACGTCAGCGCATCTCCTTGAATTATGCGCTCACTCCTTCGTCATGACAACAAGATGTGAGATTGAATATTGACGAGAAGACACGGAGAGAGAGAGAGAGAGACCGCACAGAGAGAGAGAGAGAGAGAGAGAGGGAGGAAAGAGAGAGAGGGAGAGACAGAAATCCTCCATCCACGCAAGCGCGCAATAGCAGAGACTGGACACCTGATTTTTTTTTGCGGGGTGTCTGTGGATCTCTTTCACGTCCTCGTCCATCCTAACCAACGCTGCTTTTTTTTTTTTTTTTTAAATCAACTTATCGTGGATTTGTTGTGGAACCTAACGCATGGAAAAGGAGGACAGATCCCTGCTTGGACCTTCCTATTCTTGACGCTATACGATCCATCCTTCTTTCTTTTTTTTTTTTCCTAACATTTGTCAAGTCCATCATCGTCTGTTGGAGGGGGGGAAGAAGAAGAAGAAAAAAAGAAGGGATGTTCGGAGGACGAGCCGGTGGGGGGGCAGCGTGAGATGTGTTTTTTCGTGGGGGGGGAAAAAGCCGGAGGAAAAACCGACAAGGTGCACCGATGAGATGAGAGAAGAAATGGCCTAGTTACAACCAAAAAAAAGAAAAAAAAGAAAAACATTCTCCAGAAGAGAGGACACGGGGAGGAGAAGAAGAAGAAGAAGAAGAAGTGCACATGCCTTGGCCTCCATCGTCAGCGTCATCCTGCTAAATCCAGTCTTTTTTAGGTAAGACATATGTTCACCAGCACCTCCTGGTGATGCTCGGGTTTTTCCTTCTCCTCCTCTCTCTCGCTCCTCAAGAGTATGCGCAAATCCGCGCAAGGCTTGAGGTGACGGTGCACATTGCGCACACTTTTCGTTTTTTGACGCACTGTCACAATATTTAAAAAAGAAAAAAGGAAAAAAATGTTGTTAATATATCACATTTTTTTTCTTCTTAATTCTCCTCTTCGCCGTTTGATTGGCTGTCCTGTTGATAAGCTGTCACATCAGAGATGATGGCTTCAAGTCATTCCCCAACCACAGGGTAATATTCACGGGCTTTAATTGGGGGGGCTCATCAATCTGACAGGGCCCGGGCTCTCGCCCCTCGCTCTCTCTCGAAGCGTGAAGGGAGTGTAATGATAATAACGGTGTTATTACGGTTTTTGACGACTGCGTTACCCGCTGTCATTGCACAGCCTGTATAACCCAAAAGATGTCTTGAGAGAGGCCTTCAAAAGATGTACCCCCCCCCCCTCTCGCTCCCCCCCACCTTGTTAACCAACAGACACCCACACGGGGGAAGATGCAGATCGTGGATTAAATGCATCCAGAGGAAAAAGGCTCCATTAATATTCAGCTGTGGTTGGGCAGTGCTCGGTTAATGGCAGACAACAGGACCTCTGTTCGGACAGGTCGTGGATGAGGAATGGTCTGTTTCGGATGTGTTTCCACAAGACCATCTTTCTCCTAAACCAGCTTTTTTTTTTTAAAGAAATTGTGAAGAAAAAAATCCTCCTAAACAATAACGTTAGGTTAGATTTCTCGCTCGTCTTCCTTTCTCATCCCGTGTAGTTAGAGCTGCAATGACCCAGAACTTGGTCATAAAGTAAACGGCACCTCTGTTAATGACCTCATTCTTGGTCAAGAGAAACATGATTTTTTTTTTTTTTACATTTATGGTGTGTTTTAAAAAGGAAAAAATAAATTGTTGAACAATGAGCCACATTGTGTAAACGATGCTAATTGACCCGTCAAGTCGATATAGTCCACTCTTAGATAACAGCTGATCAAAGTGACTTGATAAGAAATATATATAAATAAAGGATCGTTTGCGAAGCACGATGTAAAATGGAGACTTGGAATGTCTAAATTAAAGGTATAATCTTCAGGTCTAGCCTTTGGTTCCTTAACTGAGAAAAGGAATTTTGATAATCTAGGTTTTTAACAAATGTATCGTCCACGACAACAGACCATCCCCGCATTCACCGCCAGTTGTAATTCACTTCCATGAATAATACCGAACCTGTTTTTAACACTCAGTGCTGCCACAATTCCATCTTTTTTTTTTGCCTCGGCCTCTGTGTGTGCGTTTCTCTCGCGGCTCTGTCGTCACCGGTGTTGACATAGAAACGCACAAACAATCAAGCCCTTGTAAATTCATCGACACGATCCAAGTCCGAAGAAATTTTGGAACATTTGGCTTAACTTATACCAAATTTTGTTGATTAGACTAATCTTTTTATAGTGGCTTTTTTTGACCAAAACAAACTGTTGTTTTCACAGTGGGTTTCGTTAATTTTACACACAATTATTCAACTACATTATACACCTTTGCTACTTGGAATACGATTGGTTGCTGTTAAATATTTATCACACAAGAAAAGAGGAAAGAAAAATCCTGTTTCTTTCTAAGAAAAAGACGAAGTTTGTATTTAAAACAATATTGCATATTGTGTAATTCTTATTGCTATGTTATGCTTCCTGCTTGTGGTCTTAATAGAAAACAAATGTTTTAACTAGTTCCTGAATCCATTGGTTTCGCAAGTCGATCATCTGTATCAACAACTTTTTACTTCCAAGTCTATTCATTATTTTTAGTTTTTTATTTTGTCGTTCACTGTATATTTCCGAGCAGGGATCTCAAACTCAATCACACAACATCTTTAAGTTAGTCAAGGTCACCAACTGAACTATTCTTTAACAGGAGGTCTGATAGTAATTGTTGTTTTTGACACACAAAATGACACATTTTAAGCTATTTTTCAAGACTTAAAACTTTGGATAAATATGACCATCAGAACTTCTACATTGGCTTCATTTTGTAATTGCACAATGCAATAGTTTTTATCGTCCAAAGCTTTTAGCGTGAAGGGGGTTTTATCTCCTCAAACAGGAAATGGAATATTGAAGCCTGATATGGCCGATTAGATGGAGTACAAATCCGCACGAGTGCAGGAACTTCGAGTTGGTCCGATCCAAACTCATCGGCACCTACTATGTGTACACGCACCAGCAAGATTGTGCGACTCTGCCTGTCGTCTCATTAGACTCGGGATTAAAGAAAATGCTAATAAATGACTCATCCTCCAGCGCCGACACACTATGGCCCAGAGAACTATAAATATATCTATTAGCGAAGCACGTCGCGGACCTTCTTTTTTTAACGCTCTGAGCTATTTTGAATAATTTAATATATGTAAACACAAACAAAACAGATCGTTTGATACAGGAATTTAAATCGTATTTTATCAACAGATTTGTCATTAATTCACTCCTCGTCTCTGGGGGAGAAAATGATACGAATACATACTGCAGGTGTAGAAATCAATAGAAATAAAATCGGTAAATCTGTCGATGTGAGCGACGGAGCTCTGGTTCAACGCTCCTGCCAATTTCTGCAGAGGTAGTTACACAGTGATGTACTGGTGGCTCCAGTCTGTCTGGTTTGAAGAATCCTCCTGCAATAATACGTGTCAAAACTGAGGATATAAAAGAAGATATTTTAGATATTTCCATTACATTATAAAAAATGGTATTCTACTCTAACCATTGACATAAGGAATTTCCATTAGTCAGGTTACACAACATACTTTAAGTCTTATAATAAGAGCTCCTCTATTGGACGAGTTTTTATATGTGGGCAGATCATCATCAAATCTTAGCATTTATATAGCATTAATGATGTAGTTGTGATCAGCTAACAACAAGAAAAATGGCAAAAATGGCCAAAAATTCCTTTTGAACTCGTCATAACTTACTTGTAAATTCATACAACATGAAAAAAAAAAAGTGTAACTAAACCAGTACTAGATCATTTGAGCAAATACAGAGTTGTAAAAATGAAAAATAGAAGGGAATACAAAGAGAACAATCATAGAAGATTGCAGAACAAATAAAGAGAAGACAAACAAATAAGGGACTCAGGAGGACCAAATGGAAGTATAAACAGAAAATACATTAGGTTTAAAAACAGTGGAACAAAAGGATAGAGAAACAAACTGAGGAAGATGTAGTTCTTAATCTATAAAAAAAAAGATCAGTGCACCCGGAAAAAAACCCATAAAAATAACAGTAAGTGAGTGACCAACATTTACATGCAGGAAATGGCAAAATGTGACACTGCGGACTGGAACTTAAATAGTGCCATTTTTTTCAGGAGCATTCGTTCCAATAAGTGAAGGGACGTAGAGGGAAATAACTAAGTAAAAGCAGATCCTGAAAAAATATATCTTTATTTTAAGACTAAATAAAGTGTTAGGTTAATACTGTTTTTTATTTAGTTCTGTCACTTTCAAGTGCTTCAATGTACAACCTATTGTTTCAGTTAGTCTCCTTTCGTGGCTTGCTTTCCAGACAACAGATACCTTTAATGAAATATGTGTCTCCACACTTAATAATGTATTGTTTTTTTTATTTGTTTTGCACCAATTAGTCTCGTTTCTCCTCATTATTATATCACCCCCAGTGTTGAATTGACTTCATGGTAATTATGCTAGCGAGCGATAATTGGAATCAGATCCTGTTTCGCTTGTCCTTTTCTCTGGGATGTTTCCAGATTTGCTCCTCCTTTTTTTTTTTTTTTAAAAGTCCCCAGTATGAGTTGTAGTCCCTGAAGGAGGATAGTGCAGGATGGTGCACTTAGAGAAAGTACGCGTAGAGGGCTGTGGAAGTCCATAAAGAGCTATTGTGCACTTATCAAATGTATACTCCAAATCTACCCACAGGCCTGGTGAGAGCATACTTCGATATCTAGCGTTTCCTCCTCCAGCGTGAACACAAATTGATTGCTTGCTTTGCCTGAAAGGTACAAAACAATTTAGTTTGACTTGAAATACAAACCTTTTGCTTGAGAGAAAAAAAAAGCACATGGTTATGTATGCACTTATCGTAGACTGTATACGATATGGAAGGATTATCAACCATCTGTTACTTAACTATAGTTTTACGCAGTGGCGGTCATCTTGGATAGTCGGATAGTTTTCCCGGTACATAAGGGTTTAATAGCTACCGCTAATACCATGCAAATTCCTACCAAAAAAAGATATATTGGAACTAACTAACCAAAGGATACACATTAGAATGAAGTGTGTTCCTGAAATAAGTGACAAAAAGCCCAGGTTGTAAATATGTGTTTTTCATGGTGTAAAAGTAATTTTATTTAGTTGGTTGTTCATGTGACTTCCAGCCTCAAGTGGACACAAAAATAAACTGCAGGTTTTTTCGCACTTCCGCATTAAGTTTTAACCTTTGTTGTACTGGTTTTTGTCCCTTTAGCATTATCCATATATCCTGAGAGAAATTAACAATTCAGCTGCTGTGATAAACAAACTACAACAAAGGGAATTTTTTAACCCTTTCAGTCTAGTGTTGACAGGTTAAAATGAAGCGAAGCCGGAGATAGGGACCCTCGTAACCATTTCGGCCAACATTCTTCACATAAATGACATAATTGCTGTGAAAAAAATCCATTAAAACCAATTATGGTTCTGGTAATTCTATTTTTTTTAAAGTGAAATGGGAAGAAACCAATTAAAAAGAGACCTTTCATTTCGATATGGAGTGATGCTTTAACCACTTGAGTCAGATGAGGATATTTTTCAAATAGAATACCAAGTCATCTCGATACATCGACAAAGTAAACTTGTTTTTTAATTCAAAACTATCACATACGACGATGGGAGTCGCATCAAAACTGCATTACGCTGGATATGTAAGCTAGTTGACCTGAAAACTTTGTCTTACTGCCGATACACAAAAATGTTCAAAGTGGCTAGGAAAAAAAAAAGTCTTTGCTTTTTTTTCCACAAGTTATGTTCGTTGGCATTGGCTTCCCTACAAATGTAGCAGATGTTCTTGGAGAAGTGAACATGCTGCTTCGACAAGCATCAAGACGTGATGCGACATGAAATAGAAAAGTTCTTTGCAGGTCGTATGCGAACAAGATTGTAATTTTTTTTTGTCTTCTCATGAAAACAGCTGGTTACCATAGTTACAGTTAAAAAAAAATGGTGGCTTAACGGGTGAACTGCAAGCATATGGACAAATTAAAGCAAAGACATTAATAATTAAGGCAGATATCACTTAGCAACAGACACAAGAACCATCATGTATATATAGAGGGGGAAAAAAAACAATCTCTTTGTCAAGGCTGAGAGGAAATTAAGAGGAAATTGACTGTTGTGAGCTGAAGCTACTTGTTCTGGTCCGACTCAAGATAACTGGAGCTAAACCGTCAACACCATCGACGGGAAGAATCTTAAAAGTGCTGCGACTGATCCGAGCGATAACATTAGCCAACCTTGTGAATCTGTTGACTAGAGACGGGTGGGAATTGTTCAGAGAGGGGAAGTGCATCATCACACGTGACAATAAAAATCTATTTTCATTTAAATATTTACATTAGAAAATGTGCTTAAGCCCCGCCCACTTAAAACAGTTAACACTTAAAATCGTTTTTATGGAGATTAGTTTATCATAACCACACCCACTCTGCTGTGATTGGTCAAGCATCAAGGTGTGTCACCATGTGTCATCAATCCAGGAAGTCTCCACCTTCATGGGACTTGTTATATAAACAAAGCGGGGTGTGATTACAGCTGGCTGGAGGAGGAGTGAAGCCATTATTACATTATAATAGACTCTGCTCTCGTAACCTTTCGTTCGCCCAGATTTCAGACGAGGGAGATCTTTATATAGTAATAACTTCAAAACATGGTCATGATGAGGGACTTACTGCATCTTGGAGAAGACTTCTACAGTTGAAACATGCGAGTGAGTCAGGAGAGTTGGATTTTCACATTTGTTCTTTAATCTTTAATTTGTGTTTTTCTTGAGTTAATATTAATGTTAATTGTGTCTTGCACTTCAAGGCAACCGTACCTTTATCTTAAAATGAAACTTTATTGATCCCTTATATCTAATACAATAACAGTGGCTTTTAGTTAAATGTAAATTATTAAGTCAGCTGTATCCCTATTTCTTTAGATTAGGTTCTCTTTTAATTAAAATTTCTCAGTTGTTTTTACTAATAGCATGAGGTTGGGTATCCTATAAGTTGTATCTCATAGTGGTTCTATAACAGTAATTTTCAAACGGCGACTGTGGCTATACATGCTTTAAGAATAAACACAACATTTGAAATAAAGAAACATTAAAAAAAAAGTCATTGAAATGTTGAACAATAAATAATCTTGCACATTTTAGCATTGTAATATACTTTTTTTAGGGCTACCTTTTGACTATTGTAACAGTTTGTTTTCATGTCTTAACAAGAAGGAGTTGTCTCGCCTGCAGTTGATTCAGAACTCTGCAGCGAGAATTCTAACCCGCTCAAGTAGAAGAACTCACATTTCTCCGATCCTTAAAACTCTTCACTGGCTCCCAGTTTCTTTCAGGATCAACTTTAAAATTCTGGTTCTTACTTTCAGAGCTATTCATTGTCAGGCTCCTCCTTACATCACTGATCTGATCCATCCTTACACCCCAGCTCGGGCTCTGAGGTCTGTGGATCAGAATCTACTTATGGTTCCACGCACACGACTCAGGACCAGAGGAGAGAAATCTTTTCAGGCTGTTGCTCCTAAGCTTTGGAACAATCTTCCTCTCTCTTTGCGCTTGATGGAGTTTACTGACTCCTTTAAGAAACATCTTAAGACGTTTCTATTTGTTCAGGCTTTTCCTTGATTTTCTGGAACTCCTGTGTTGTTCTCAGTATTATCTTGATCTTTAAAGTATATACTTTTTTGAGTATTGTTTTGTTTGTTTAAGCGCTTTGTGACCCTGGTCTGGAAAAGCGCTATATAAATAAATATTACTTTCTTACTTACTTACTTTACAATTGAAACCGAGTGCGATTTCAACTACGGCACTATTTTGTTCGGGCTAAATTGTTCTTAAGGGGTTATGTCAGTCGGGATCGGTGCTGCCGTGACTAGATGTTTCGATACATATAACATGCTTATTTTTTGTGGACACAGACAATTTTTCAGAGGAAGAGAAACCAAAAAAGCACAATAACAAACATTTTCTTTGTTGCTTTTCAGTCTGGTTACCACCATTTTGGTACAAAATTTCTTTACCCTTTTTCATTCCTCAATAATCCTGGACGTTCTGCTGTTGTGTCCTCGCGGCAATTATTGTTGTGCTCTTTACTCGCTGAAACAATATTCCGCTTCCAAATTAAACGCTTGGATGTGCGCGTTTAGGTTTGTTCTCATTAGCGTGATAAATCTTTTTTTTTTTAAACGGTAAATGATCCTTAAAAAAATCAGGACTCACGTGTCTCACAGATCAAATGCGTTTCTACCGCGGACGCAGATGATGCGAACCTGATGAAAACCGCTCCACATTTAACGGCCAGAGACGAGTTTAATAATAGCTGTGAGTCTGTGTGGCGATGCTTCTATTTAATTTGGCTTGCTATCAAAATGAAAAAAAAATGTTTATCCTCCAAAAAATGGCAAAACAAACAACTGGTATTATTTAAGTATTGTCGCTAGTAGTACGGAAAAAAACCTGAAGTCTTCCCTCCATCTTTTATTCAGCTGACCTCGGAGCGAAGCCCGTGGAGTGGAGGAAAACTCCCGACACTTTAGAGCATGCAAATCATTTTAGCAGAATACATCCCATATAACAAGAGCCTCGGTGCTGTTTTTCCAGCTAACTTCCATATCATCGATGCAGCCCGGCCCATCTGTCTGGGTTTGCTTTTAGCTCAACATGACAGACCTCTTAAGGCAACATTTAAATTCCAGCAGCAGCTTGTATTTGTGGCAGCTTGAATCGCGTTGCAAAGCAAACTGCAGGTATACTTACTGGGACGGATGATGATGTGTCGGGACTACTCGCGCGTGACATGGACACACATACAAACAACAAATAAAAAACGAAAACCGGGTGTTTTTTTTTGTGCAACTTTTCTCGAAAGGGAAAAGGAAAAACAGAGGTTTGTGTACAAACGAAAGGCGTGTAAGCTGGAAGGTGTTGGATGTTGCTATGGCAACTCCAAGGGTCATTTCTTTTTTTAGTTTATTTATATAGAACCTTCTATAACCTTTAATCAAAGCGACTTGGAAGAGTACTTTAAATATCATGGAGGCTAAAATCATTAGCACAGTTGGAAACAAGTCAAGCTATCAATCACTTCGTCCAGGTGGGCTTATGTTTGCTGTTTGTAAGTCGCTCGGAAAACTCCACCATTTGGGCTCCATTGAAATTATAGGATACCTATACTTAGTCCTAGGTTTACCCCTTTTCCCTGGTCCGGTCTTGACGTTATCTGGGCGGCTACAGGATAAGTGGTGTCATGCTAAGAGAAGTTAAAGACCAGATGATATGTAGTTGTCAAGCGGACAGGATTCGTCGATGGAATTTTTTGGGATTATTTTCAGAGTAATCTGTTGGAGTTATAGACTAAAAAGTTTGTTCATTTTAATGTAGCGACTTGAGCTCAGGTTCATGTTCGTCCAAAAAGACACACCTAAAAAACATCCAAATACCTACATACTCCTCGTCTGTAACGCCATCTGCCATTGACATCAACAATGTTTTAGCAGACGTTGCTAGGCTAACTGCTACGGCCAGCTTCATCTTCGTCCAAAAATAACTTGTTTAAAAACATCCAAATACCTCTATACTGCTTGTCTGTAACGTACATCTTGTATTGAAGCCTCAACAAGAGAAATTGTTCCTCAAAAATGTAAACAAGTCTATATTTTAAGCGTGTTTTTAGCGGACGCTGCTAGGCTAGCAGCCTTGAACTTGTGCACTGACAGTTGTATTGTGTTTCAATGAGGAAATACATCAGGCAGGAGCTGAGAGACTGATAACTTCCGCTACAAACAATGTTAAAGTAAAGAAAACATTTTCAGAAACAATTCCTCTTGTCGAGGCTTCAATACAAGATGTCACATACGAACAGTATTTGGATGTTTTTAATTATTTTTTTGAACAAAGATAAAGACGAAGACAACTGAGCCCCAATCGCTACATTAAAATGAACAAACATTTTTGCCTATAACTCTAAAAAGGAACAGATTACTCTGTAATAATCCATCCCTTAGTCGACGTAAGGGGTTAGTGGAAAATGAGTAAAAATTTAATTTTGTTGGTCATCGAGTACCACAACGAAAAGTCATGTTCACTGTGAGGAGCCGCTGCACCTTCTATATTGGACGCATGTACAATATCTAACCTGGCAAATGTGAAAAATGTTTAAACAAAACTACGCAAGATCAGGAGATGCCACAACTTGGGAAATTTTCCGATTGTCAAATTTTGTCCTTCCGTACATATAAATATTTAAAATGTGGTACACGGTGCCGTCAAATCGTTGAGGTGAAGTTTCATTTATTCATAATTGACGTCATCAGCTATGATTAAGTGCCTGAACCGATACAGCACTTCAAGCCTTGTCCATGTTGAGCTAAACCTGTTCAGAATTTTGCTTTTTTCAAGTCCATTTTCGATCCCTAAGCGACTCAAGAGGGGGAGAAATCGGTGCTAGAGACGAGTCCAACTATAGCGAGTCTGTACTTCCCAAAAGAGCTCAGGCTGCTTCCAGGAAAGAGCAGTGACATGCTGTGTCCCCAGAGTCAGTTTGGGAATCCGGGGGTCGGATCTGCCAAGGCACTTGTTTCCAGTGAGGATTTGGCTGTGCCAAGGTTTTCCCTTGTGGCCAGTTTGGTTTGCAATTTTTATGAACAGAACTTCTAAGAACCACAGTGAACCAAGCTTTCCAACCTACCCTACAGTAACAAGCTTTGGGTTGTCACCGAAAGTACTGTTGGACGTTGGACTCAAGATTCCGAAAGAAAATAGTTTGCTATACATGTTCCCTGAACTCCCCCTTAAATTGATCCTCCTTAGATTATTCGTTTTTTTTTCAGTGTGTCAGTTCACCAACATCCTCTTTTTTCTAATATTTTTTTATCATTAAAACGTAGGAAACATGCTGTAATCTGTACTCATAATCTTAGTTAATCACTGCATTCTGTGGTTAAGCCAAAGTTCTAGATTGTCAAACGCAACCCAAAGGGGTCATTGTGACAGTTTTCTAAGGGACGTTGTATCTGATTTGTTGTATCTGGACTTTGTTTTTTGGTCCCAGTAGATGTAATTTAGACTTAAGAAACTGCTTAACTCATCGTCCCCTACTGAGGTTCGATGGAATGGTTGGATTTGCACTCGGTAGCCGACAGCCTGTTTATTTTCAGGGAATAGGGTTTGTGCAAAGAGTTGTACAAACTGGCATGCAGGTTTCGAAAACATTTCAATTATTCAGTTGTTTGGATACACTAAAAAACAGCTGGAGTACACTGCATTACCAGAGCAGCTGTTATGGAGCCGCGTCTCAACTACTGCAGACTCATCAAAGAATGGATGAAGATGAAGGAAAAGGTCATTTCTTTGCACATAACTTTCCACATCCGCCAAAAGTGCTAATCTTAGTTGAGTTCAGTCAACGCACTTCACTTCACATTAGAGGCTCTTATTAATGCACAATTAAATATTCAGTGGGTAAAAAGTATCCGCAGTAAAACTAAGAAGGAGTTACTGATAAAACTTTAAATATTATTTTTCAACCTGATTGTTTTATGTTTGAAATATGTTATGACTGTTTATAAGAAATGCTTACAAGGTTGTAAAATAATTATAGAGGATTAAATCTGTAACTAAAGACTCAATCAATTAAAATATTAAGTGAGCTTCATGTTTTCTGTCTCTCCAATGATCCATTTTGCAAACCATGAAATCTCGCATTTAGATATGAATCCAAAAGGTTTGTTTTTTTATTATTATTATTTTATTTTATTTTATTTTTATGTTCGGAAGAATATCACAGTGTGGTGAAAATAAATTTAATTTTTTTGATTAAAAATGTGGTAATATTTTTATATATATATTTCAGCTTTCACTGTAAAAATACAATACGATATAATGTAAATGACTTTAGTCAAAATTAACAAAGTATTTAAAGTTTTAATTTTAGAGTTGGCTAAACCTATTTTTATTTATTTAATTTTAGGTTTATTTATTCAAGTAAAACTTTCAATTTTTTTAAATTTATTTGTAAGAATTATATTCAGTTCCTCTGAATATTAAAGTTTATTTATTTATTTATTTTTAACAAACGCTCTTTTTTTAACCTGAACTGAGAAACAGATTGTGAACAAAATTCGAAAATAGGCTACATTTGAAATGTTTTCTTTAAACAGTGAGTGTTTTGCAGATCATTTGCAGACCATGATATTTTCATTTCAATTAATAAAAAAAAGTTTAACTTGAAATAAGTATCGGAATTAGGAACAAAATTTGTTCAAGCAAACAGAGGAAATTAAATATATTTAGTTGAAACAGCGACTCACTTCTCTCTAATTTTAACAATAAAACAAAACATAAAAAAAAAAAGATGCTGGCATTTTACTGAACTAAAATTATTAAAGCCAACTCAAAACATTTTTTTTTTCTGGGTTTTGAAGCACCTTGATAGTTTATTGCATTAACTGAAACATGTATTTTCATCACTAAATATTATGCATATGTAGGTCAAGATCAATTGTTAATATTTGTGTATTTAAGTGACTTTTTACCCATAATTCTTGTAAATGTTGTCACCGTGGTCAAGCCTTAACCAGTATCCAGGTCCATCCATCTTAAAAAACGATCCAGTCGTCCATGTCGCCGCTCTTTCATGAGGACTTTAAAGATTTTCATCATGTCTCAAGTGGAACACAAAATGTATTTTTTACCCTCCATTTATCTGAAGCTCTACGGTTGGCTTTAAAGCTCCGAGTGAGGAGTATGTGCCATTAATTCCGCTGAGGTGCTGCTGTGTTCGGCTGATATAGATGCGCTTGTTATACGTCTGCTTCCACAGGGCAGATGCTTCTGTGCAGCCAGGAGGAAACACGTCAACACTGATGACTGTAGCCTTGCTGCTATGAAAATCCACATAATACGCAGACGAGTCACTACTCATTTGTCATGGCAGCACCGCTGGACCCAAACACTTACAGCATTAGCATCTACAAAACCTTCCCTCTATAATCTTAAAGGCTGTACCTCAAACACATGTATTGTCTTGTGAAACATATTTATAATGGAAATACTATATAATAATCACAATAATATTTTCATTTTTATAAACTAGGTTTTATATTTTACCACGAAATGTTACAAGTTATAATCGTCGTTATAATAAATGGACCCAAACACTTACAGCATTAGCATCTACAAAACCTTCCCTCTATAATCTTAAAGGCTGTACCTCAAACACATGTATTGTCTTGTGAAACATATTTATAATGGAAATACTATATAATAATCACAATAATATTTTCATTTTTATAAACTAGGTTTTATATTTTACCACGAAATGTTACAAGTTATAATCGTCGTTATAATAAATGGACCAAAATACAATTTTCTTGTGGTCATTTTTATCAACTTTAGTAGTTATTACCACGACCACTGGATCATCATCTGGATCCACACATATTTTGAGGGATCATTCACTCTCGATCTGAGATGCTCCGACCTATTCTTATTGTACGCGTAATGCAAGAAATTCTGGACCGCTTTTGTGTGTGATCTAATTTTATGAATACAATTTCAAATGGTATTTAGTGGTATGGATGAAATAAAATTAGAGCAGTAGTCATGGGTGAAAAAAAATCATCAAAATATTTATATATACATCGAATTTTAGCATCAATTTGGATAAGCTACTTTTTAAAAATAAAATCTATATTTCATTGCAATTATATAACTATATACTTGCAACACTTTGACGTTTCATTTATAGCTTTGAAAAAAATGATTCTATAATTTAAACAAATTTCAGTGAACAGAATTTTGCTAAACTTTTTGGATAAACGTAAGAAACTGATCTTCTGCAACGTGACGTGCTGGCACACTTATTTATTATATTATAGTTTTAATTGATGTACATTTTTCAAAAGACATCATAGAAACAAGATTATATTGTATTTTTGTTCGTGCTTCATATTTAAACTTTTATCTATCACTTGACAAAATATTTATTTCACAGCTAATTTATGTTTTTGTTGTTGATTATTTATTTAATATATGTTGATATTCATTGTTTTGCTAATTTTTTGTTATTATTTTCATGTTATTAGCGTTGTTATTATGACTCATATGATTAATGTTGAAGTCAATTTAGTTTTTTTGGTATTATTTTGTGATTAACATCCTATTTATTTATTAGTATTTTGATCTTATTTCATATTTATTTTCCTTTTTATTGATAAGTTCATGTATATCAGTTATATTATTGTTTTAAATTCCCTCTTTTTTTTTCTCTTCAAGATACAATTAACTTGATTTTCATTGTCAAACATGTGTCAACAACACAACAGCTGCCGTGTAGATTCAACAAACAGAACAGATACATAATCATTCTTTCAATATAAGAGCGGATCAGTACCAGGATCAGGGAGCGTGACGAATGTATCCCAAATTTAAACCACTGTGATCCAACACATACAGACAGATTTGGGGCCAACATTCAGTTTTGAATGACTGATTCGGTCCCCTGACCTCGATCTAGCCGAGCACTATTTGAAGATCAGATTTAATGTAGCAGGACGCGAAGGCAGCTTTAATGTGCTATTTTTACTTGACTGCTGTGCTTCTGTGTAGCACGACTGGGAAATATGTGGAAAAATTGAGAACGATGGTGATTCAGTTGTAAGTAAAACGTCTGATTCAAAGAGAACTAAACCATACTTGATCTCCTCCGTCAGGGTTTGCAAAAGTCCATGTCAGGTTTTGTGAGATTTCAATATTTATCATTTTAAATACCGTAGACTTAACTCAATTGAAATAAAAATTATGACCATCATCTCAAATCTCGAAAGCTCCCTGTGTGTTATAAGCAACATTTTACTAGCGAAAAACAGCAGATCTAACCTTCAAACTAGTGCAAGCAATTAACCTAAGACTCTGGTCATTCATGTTAACAAGGTTTTGCTCCTACACCTCCATTTTTCAAACATTAATTTATAGATTCATTTCTTTCACCTTGAATTTACGCTTTAAATCCTGGTTTCTAAATTAAATCATACAATCATTAAGCACACTTTGTAACAGATCTAACACATTTTATATTTACCAAACAGTTCTTTACAGAATTTAATTCCCATCATATATATTTCCTTCAACCAGTTTTATTAAAAGTCTCTGTATAATTGACATGTATAATCTTGTCGCATCTTAATCACTGGCATCTTCATATGTCATCATATCAATGTGAACATTTTTTCTACTTTCATTTTGAGACAATACACATAATGTATAATAATACAATGGCCCAGAGTTTTGACGAAAGTTAAGTGAATTTAGGTGATATTTATTATAACTTTGCTCATTTTTTCACTTTCTTTTATCGTCTCCTGAGACGAAATTCATAATTTCTTTGATATCGCATACATGGGCGAATGCCAATTTCGATTTATTTCTATCTTATGTTGTGTCTTTACATCAAATTACAGTTTATTTTATAAATATAGTACATATCAAATACATAAAAGGGAAGGATTTTTTAGTAATATCAAAATTTCTAAGTGTAAACATCCAGTTAAGCAAACATTCTTTAACGATATTCCAACAATTTTCACCTGATCAAATAAACGACCATGAATTTATTAACAATGTCTCTCTAAATTCACTAAATGTTGGACAAAAACAGGTTTTCAGGTGTTTTTTCTTTTTTTGCGCCACACGCTGCTACACAGAGCGAGTTTGAAGTCCTTGTTAGCCTGAGGTGTCTTATGAAACCTTTATGACTTCATTGTTTTACTTCCACAGCTTTGAAAAATGTTTCGACCACAAACCGTCATTTTGTTTTTTTTCTGCCATAGTTAAGCAACGCGCAGCTTATGTAGGTCATAATAATGACTTATTGTCATGATGTCGAAAGATCTTTGATCACACATCTGTGTACATTTTAATTTAAACTCCTGATCGATAGAATTTTGAAAAATTTTCAACAGCATAGGAATTAGACATAAAAACTGTAAAGTTAAAAGTAAAGTTTTTTACCTAGAGAAGTGTTCGCCCTTTTGCAGCCTTAACCATAAAAAAAATAGTATTTATTTGTAGTATTAGTAGTATTAGCTGGAAGAAAATTTAAGTTTCAAAATTCAAACTTTTTATTCAAATTTTACTCACCCTCTTGTCGATTTAGGTTTGGGATTATTTTCAAATTAGTCTGTTTTTTTTAGAGTCATACACAAAAATGTATGTTCATTTTAATGTAGTGAATGGAGCTCAGTTCGTCCTCATCTTCGTCCAAAAATTAAGTATGTAAAAACATCCAAATACCTCCATAATGCTCGTCTGGATTGTATTGAAGCCTCGAGATTAAAAATTGTTAAGAAAAAATTTAAATAAGTCTGTATTTTAAGTATTGTATCAGAAATTATAAGTCTCTCAGTTCCTGCCTGAAGTTTTTCCCCATTGAAGCACATTGCAAGTGTCAAAATTAAGGCTGGTAGCCTAGCAACGTCCGCTAAAAACAAGCTTAAAATATAAACTTTTTTAGGGTTTTTTTGGAACAATTTCTCATGTAGAGGCTTCAATACAAGATGGACGTTACACACGAGCAGTATGGAGGTATTTGGACGTTTTTTTAAGTGTCTTTTTGGACAAAGATTAAGATTAAGACAACTTAGCTATAGTCGCTACATTAAAATGAACAAACATTTTTGTATACAACTCTAAAAAGGAACAGATCACACTGTAAAATAATCACAACCTTTAGTGAGAAATTGAGAAGAATTTGGAGTGATCTATTTCTTGTATGCGTTGTTATGGGATGGTAATTATTAATACTAAAGTTGTTAGTGATGCCTCCGAACAGCTTCTTGCTCTCCCCCCCGCAGTGCACAAAACAAAACATGATCTAATTCTGCCCTGGCTCCGGCTCAGTGTTGTCACTCTGAGGCTTGTATTTAAGCGGAGCTGAAGCGATGGCTGGTCGGTCCGTGGCTACGTTCAGACGTCTGACTTTCCTTTGGGCTCCTGTTTTAGCTCCGGAATCTGCTGTGGGGGCTTAGTTTTGAGCTCACTGCCCGAGGAACATGAGCTAGTTAATTCACACTTATCCCATTAATCTCTTTTTAAATTGCAAACCTCCAGACGATACTTTATTTACTCCCATCTTTTTTTTTTTTTCTCCCCACTTTCTCTGCACCCACGAGTTACTTTCTGCAGGGATGCTTGAGAGATGCAGTATTTAGTTGTTTGAGTTCGGGTGTGTTTGTGTTTCCTGCAGAGGAATGATTTACATTTTGTTTGTGTTATTATTATAATCATTCATTGCTGCAGGATGCTGGAGCGTATCCCAGCTGCACAGGGCAAGAGGCGGGGGACACTAGATGGACAGCCACACACAATCACACCTACAGAGGATTTAGAGCGCTCAATAAAACTGTTTTTTTTTGCACTTTGGGAGGAAACCAGTGTCCATAATAAACAGCTTTTCTTCTGATCCTTCTTCTTTTTATTATTCTTATTCGTATTCTGCATCTTTTTCTCCTTCTTCTACATCTACTTCTTATTCTTCTACAACTACTTCTTCTACTTCTACTTCTACTTCTACTTCTACTTCTATCTCTGCTTCTACCTCTGCTTCTTATTTATTTTTCTTCCCATTCCTATTACTCCTCTTTTTTTTCTTCTTCCACTTCTACTACTACGTCTTCTTCTACTCCTTCTTCTGCTTCTACCGCTTCTTCTACATCTTATTCTACTTCTATTTCTTGTTCTTGTTTCTTCACATTCCTATTCTTCTTCTTTTACTTCTTCTTTTCATTCCTATTCCTTTTTATCTTCTTCTTCTACTTCTACTTCTACTTCTACTTTTACTTCAACTTCAACTTCAACTTCTACTTCTACTACTTCTTCTTCTACTTCTACTTCTACTTCTACTTCAACTTCAACTTCAACTTCTACTTCTACTTCTACTTCTACTACTTCTTCTTCTTCTTCTACTTCTACTTCTACTTCTACTTCTACTTCTACTTCTACTACTTCTTCTTCTACTTCTAATTCTACTTCATCTTCAACTTCAATTTCTACTTCTTCTTCTACTTCTTCTTCTACTTTCACTTCTACTTCTTCTTCCCATTCCTTTTTCTATTCCTCTTCTTCTACTTGTCCCCCCTTTACTTCTTCTTCCCCTTCTTCTTCTTATATCTATTATTACTATTATTATTATAATTATAGTTAAATACTACGCATATACTAAGTATATTTCTAATGTTTTTCAACTCCGTACAGTTTTATACGTAACATTTTTTTTCGAAAATACAACAATTTATTAAACGTGTAAATAAAATGAGGTTGTAGGAAATTGAACTACGTTTCACTATTTTGTTACTATCACTCTCGTGTTTTGCTACCAACACAAAGAATGGCTTTGGACTTTTGAACCTGATGTACAACAACAAACAAACAAGCTGAAAGGTAGACGAGGACAGAAAGGTGGATCTTCTTCTTCTTCTTCTGTTGTCCTGGCCTGTAATAATTCACCTCTTATCACAGTTCAATTAAAGTGATTTCTGTTTGAATCACCGGTGAAAAATGACAACTCTCAGCACCGACCCGCCGGTCTGACTCTGTGTGATCGATTCGTAACAGCCCAAGATAAATGTGGCTGAGAGGGTTTCGAAGACGTTTCTTATCCAATTAAATAACACTTTTCAGAATGAGTTTGGCACCTGTAGCCGTTGATTTCGCCAGATAACAACGGAGATCGTCTGCTGACACGAAGCTTTTTTGTTCCGCTTATATTTTTAAGGAACCGCAACTTGGTCACATGATCGAAAATCCAGCAGAGTGCAAAGTAATGGAAATGTGTTTAAGAGAATATGAGTGTCAGAACCACCTGTCTGTTATCCTGAAAAGTGGCAGGTTCATGTGGAGCAAATTCATTCTGGTGTCGCGCTGCACCTTTACAGGAAGACATATTTGACTGCCTTGTACACGATGAAGAGAATAGATCGTTTCGATTTACACATGCAGCGAGTCTTAATTTAGCACCAACTCCGGATGTTTTTGTCACTGCTGTTCGGTTAAAGGGAAGTTACATTGCAGAATAAAGTAAATGTAATATGAGGAAGTAATTGTATGACTAAGTTGTGTACCAATACTCTATAATGGTTATGAAATAACTAATATTAGTGTCATTTTCCTAGTTAAAATGATGGTCTTAGATACGAACATTTAACATGTATTTTAAGTAAGTAAGTCCTTTCACAGATTTAAAAATTTTCACAGTTCTGCCTCAAAACTTACCTGGAGAAGCACCTCATTCACTCCGTCTCATGGAGCCGCAATTTACCCCCAAGAAAATACTGACAGAACATCTCTCAGAGACTGTTATTATAGACAAAATGTTGCCCCAAAATAATACTGACAGAACTCAACTCAAGAGTCTCCCACATTTGAAAATATTAAGCCCCAATATAATACTGGCTATGTTATAAATGTTTGTTTGTTAATATCTGAACATGTACTTACGATAGTAACATTTTCAAGTACGTAACTTAAGAACGTTTGTTAGTTTATTTATTTACTTAGTAGAACGTATTTTTGTTTATATACTTACTTACATT
Organism: Callionymus lyra; assembly: GCF_982586985.1. NCBI lineage: Eukaryota > Metazoa > Chordata > Actinopteri > Syngnathiformes > Callionymidae > Callionymus > Callionymus lyra. The sequence goes on from NC_141831.1 coordinate 14,296,893, forward strand.
ACATTGTAGAATTTCTGACTACGTAACTAACAAAACGTTTGTTTATTCGTGATATACGTACAATAACTTACATGGTAAAATGTTCAACTAACTACATTAAACGTTTGTTTGTTAATATACTAAGATGTACTTACGATCGTAGAATTTTCAAATAGGTAAATTAAAGAACGTTTGTAAGTTTATTAATATACTTAGTAGAACCTTTTTTGTTTGTTTGTATACTTACTTACACTACATCGGATAATCTTTAACCTCGTAACCTACAGTGCACATATTTAACCCTTGTTTAATCTCAGGGTCAAGGTGACCCGAAGGCCTGACAACAAATGTGTTTGAGGAATCCCTTGTGTTGTCTTTGGGTCAAGGTGAACGGCTTGAACCAGAAGGAACACGGTCCTAAAAAAAAGACCATATACAATATACAGTGCAATGATCAACACGCTCAAAATAACAAAACAATAGATAGAACTGTATAGAGTACAGAAGTGGAAGGAGGGAGTTAAAGACCATATATGTTTTGTTATGTATCCTATGTGGGCAGGAAGTGGCGGAATCGCTGCTTCCTGGAGCGTGGGTGGATAAGTCTGGCACCGAAGGTGTTGTTGAGTTCCATCAGAGTTTCCTGAAGGGGGCGGGACATCTTGGCCGACGTCCTCCTGTCACTCGCCTCCTCCACCGAGTTGCACATTATTGGTTTTGTAAACATCACACATGTACGATCGTGTACTTCTCAACGGTGTAGTTTTATTTACTTCGTAAACCTACTTTCAAAACGTAACTCAGAGTTACAAATGACAACATTTAGCCTCAAAATAATTATGACAGAACCATTTGTCGGAGATATTTTACTGCCATGATGGGTTTTTTAATCACTTTTATTCAACTTTTTCCAACACATTATCTATTTAAACCAGGGCCGGATCTAGGCAGGGGCAAGAGGGGGCCTGGCCCCCTCAAATAAATGTTGTGCCCCCTCAAACTTACATGTAAGTAAGTAAGTAACAGCACAATGCCCCCTCAAGATTTGTGGCTGCCCCCTCATACATGCCTGTCTAGACCCGGCCCTGATTTAAACACTGTTTCAAAAGTAGTGGATTAGCACCTGTATCGGATAAAACCAAGTTATGACAGAATTTAATCAATTAATCACATAATAAAATTGCGAGAGGAAAGAAAATAGGACTTTTTACTTGGTAATAAATGGCCAAATATTTCCCTTTAACTGATAAAAAGTTTTATTTTACAACACCGATGGAAAGAAAAACACAAATAAAAAACGCAGAAGGAATTCTTTAAGAAAAAAAGAGCCAAACATCTTTTTTGATGTAACCATTTTATAATTCTGTCGTAACAACGGTTGAGGCAGGAGGAATGTTGTAGTGAAAAGAGAAAGAAAAACAGCTCTTTGTCACGCGTTGACTAGCATAGGCGAGCAGCTTGTGTTGTTAAGAGAAGCCGACCCCATGAGAAATACCTCACACGTAAACCACCATTCTGCCAAATGCTCAAGCAAGCATTCAAACAGATCCTGTTGAGGTACGATGGTTATGACGCGTACGGAATCACATGTCCATTTATCTGTTTTCACGAGCACATTAAACTCCACTTCAGCTCACGGATGGTTGCCGCGAGCAGCTGTTCCGGGATGTTCGGTTGCCACCATTTTCCATTCTCACATACGAGTGCTTGAGAACATGTTATTGTCTAATGCTCGCATGCGGACCCTCGGACGGGCTCATTCATTATCACACATGTGCATGTGTTATCCTCGAGGAAACGAGAGGTGAGTGGTACAAGGAGCAATTTGTCTTCGGCTCTCACACTTGACCCCGCGACGGTATCGCCCTGGGAGGACACTCGAAGTGTGGGTACAGTGGGGCTTGTTAAGAGCTTGTTAATGGGGTTCTGACCTTGGGGCTTTAAAGGATATGTTGTTATTTTAAATCCATAATTTGTAAGGAGAACGAGCACAAATAAAGATCCTCCTGTGCCTTCACAGAACGACGATAATAAACTAAATGTTCCGAAACGGTCGTTTTTTCTTTTTATTCGCGTCTAGTTTTATCTTCCTGGTACTGCCAGAACATTTAAACGTGTTGGTGGTAACTAGGGTTGTGTATTGGCAAGAATCTGGCGATAAGATACGTAAAACTATTATGGGGCTACAATAAAATATATAACTCTTGACAAACTGCTTTCATTTGTTTTCAAAACTAAAATATTCCCAAATATCAGCTGCAGAAGTCGACTGTATCCTCTCGTCCTCAGTCCCGCTGAAGGACAAAATAAATGCTGCCATCTGGTGGCTGGAAGTTAAATCGCAACACAAAAATGATCAAAACGCCATGAAAAATTGCACGTTTATTGTAAATGTAATATCAAATAATTCTATTGAAACCTAAACCATGAAATTACTTTATTCCAGAAATATATCATTTGAAAGCCAACAAATAAATAAATAAAATGAATCCTGCTGTTGACTATTGATACAGTGTCGCTATTTTGTTACACCCCTAGTGGTGACGTGACTTTACGAATGAGTCACTCGGAACAAAGACAAAGTTATGTCGTGAATACCATCGTTGTAATAACAGATAAAATATCTACTACAGAAGTATTGATTGATTGATCCAATCGTTTTCCAATAATTGCGAAGAAAATATGAATCATAATGTAAAGTAAATGAATGTCTGTGACCTATAAAGATGGCGGTGATCAATAGACACTGAGGAATCGAGATTATTGATGTTGACAATTACACCGACACTTCAAATAACAGAAAATAATGACGAAAATAAAGATACATTAATCCATGAATAAAAAATTGTATCGTCATCAGACTTCCTGTTAAAGTGAGCTTTCCGTGAGTAAGATGTCTGAAGGATTTGTATGATTTATTTTGACATCCCTGCTCTAAATGTTACATATTACAGCTTAATAATATCAGTAAACGTTTGAACTAGTATTATGGTACAAGCATGATCTTGTAAGTTCCTGCGTTTCATAGATCTGTCGGTGCTTTCGTGGTATGATATTAATATTATTCCACTTGTTTTTTCAACGTCTCTTTGATTTCTTCGAGAACCAGCCGCGGCTATGTAAAATTCACATTGATCTTTTTTTTTTTTTGAGTAAGAGGTTCAAGTGTGTCCGCACGGATCACGCGGCCTTCTTCGAACGCGTCAAAAAGAAACAAAAAAAAACAAAAAAACGGGAGCCGCTCAACAGAGCTTAAATTGACCCAAGATTTTTCTTGACAGATCGGGGGCTCGTCGTCCTCACACGGTCTCACGCCGTTCACATCAATAGCATCGAGCTATCTGTAATACGGCGCGGCATCTCTCGGCGAGATACGATCGTCAGACCTCTCGTGTTTTGCTACACCGCGTCCATGGTGTGGATGCTGAAGCGGCATTGAAGGTGGAAATGAGGTTCACCAGACAGTTAGCGCCACATAAAGCCTTTATCAGACCTAAACGGCTCCGTCTCCTAAAGCCACAGACAGATAAGCTCATTCATTTGTTGTAATGCGAGAGCGAACCATAGTCGAGAGGAAAATGTGACACTGTAAGGATTTCTGAAAAATGATGTTGGGACTTTTATTTTTATTATAGAGAAATACCTTTAAGCATACTTGTTATATTGACATTATTTTCTGTTTAAGTCTATACTGGGAATAGTGTATTGTACTAAATGTCAAAGAACATATTTTCTAGTAGAATGTAGCGTAAATAAAGATTTTTCTTTCCATATATATTAACATTTATCCCTAGATTATGGCACTTGTATTTTACCATATTTACTGTTAAATTATTACATTTACTTGATAAATATGTTCTGCATCGACAATATTGCCTTTGATTTTTATTAGTTTTGCTTTTTCTCCTTTGATCTTCAACTTGACTTGACTTTTTGATTTTGTTTAGATCTTGAAAATCTATTAGCAGATGACTATGTATACATAGATATGTTTAAATACATTTTTAAAAAGTACCATAAGAAAGAGGTCCTTGTATTTTTAAATTGTCATCTGGTACCAATGCGTGATCAAAACATGATAATGCGTGGAAAGAAAAACTGATAAGTGAAAAAGGCAGTGAACATTGGATTGAGTATAACTTGTTATTCCATATTCGTTTGTTAAATCAATACAATTCAATACATTCTTTTTATCATTTTGACTTTTTGTCCTTTAATCTTTCTCAGTCTCAAATACATAAACTCAATGCAATTTAAAACAAATTCCTCTTATGATTATGTTTAGATCTTGAAAATTGATTAGATTATGTTGACATAGATATGTTTGAATAAACCAAAAATAAGAGTTCCTTGTATTTTTAATTTGTAGTGGAGTCAGTAAGAAGAATCAATCACGGCTAGGCTTGGGTATCGACTTTTGATTCTGTTGGGGCACGGACCAAGATGCTTTGGTAGTACCGAGTATCGAAACATGTGACATTGAATATCAGATTGAATCATCAGTTAATAGCGAAAGTGTTCTTTTGTACTGTAAATAATATTGTTTTTAAAATTGGTACGGAAAAAAATATTGTTCAGGAACTGGTGTCGAAGGGAAGCTATTGGTATTAGTACTGGTATCGGAAAATCTTCGATCAATAACCAGCCCTAATTACGGCAAAGGATGTCTTTGGGCAACTTACCCAACTCCTGCCCGTGTTGTTCTCTTGAGTCTTTTTAAACAAACAGACAGGCTGCGTGTTTCAACAAACTCTAATTCCACCACCGTCTGTGTTTTCCAGGTGTAATTGCCTCCCCTAGTGCGGCTCTGGACTCATAGACCCGAACCAGAGAGGAAGATGGATGGGACCACAGAGTCGACCTGATAATGATACCGATCCAACCACCTTACCATGTTGCCCTAGGAAAACTCTGCCCCCTTCCGACAGTTCAGTTTTTTTTTACTCCTTATCTCCTAAAACTCCACTGAACCCTCCTACCCACCAACATTTGGAGTTCCTATTGATATGTCAAAAGGAACTTTGACTTTGGACATGTTGTTTTCTCCCCTCGGCGCCGCCGGCCACCACGGCTCAGGTGGGAAACGTCGCTCCCAGCGGGCTATCAATCGCTGCCAGGTGTGGCTTCTGGGGCTGGCGCTGCACCTGACCCTTTCCTCTTGTCAACGCGTTGACTTCAAACACCCCGTAGTGTCGACAGGATATGGGAAAATACGTGGGATCAGGAAGGAGCTCAGCAATGAGATATTGGGGCCGGTGGAGCAATTCCTAGGTGTACCTTACGCCACCGCACCAGTCGGTGAGCGCCGATTCCAGCCCCCTGAAGCCCCGGGGTCCTGGCAGGAGATTCGCAACGCAACCCAGTTCGCGCCCGTGTGTCCTCAGAACGTGCACGGGGTCTTACCGGAGATCATGCTGCCGGTGTGGTTCACGGACAACCTGGACGCAGCCGCCACGTACGTCGTCAACCAGAGCGAGGACTGTCTTTACCTCAACATTTACATACCCACGGAGGACGGTGAGTCACACAAATGACATCGATTTTGTTTGTCTCGGTGTTGTCTTGACCTTTTAAGTTTACATTTTATTGGGTATTTTTTAAGCACTTTGTGACCCTGGTCTGGAAAAGCGCTCTACAAATATGACTTACTTACAAACTTGCAAAAGCTGTTATCGACTAGCATCTCAAGAAAGTCCAGGAAGTTCAAAATAAATTCTTAAATATTCTTATCTTATCTCATCACAGTAATCAGACCCAATTAAAACCCTGAAGTGAAACTGTCTGTGGCAAAGAATCCTTTTCTCTCAACAATGTCAACAATATTTCAAATGCTAAAAAAGGTATCAAATTATGGAGATAAAACTTGAAAAGCGGAGCATACTTCGTAACTACAGAGCTGTCTTGGGCTCTGTAGTTACGTTTTAGTTAAGTGAGAAAAAATAAGTTGTGGTCACGAAATAATTTAAATCCAATAATCAATGGATGGCAGTTTACCCCCTTCAAGTCATCACAGATCAAGATCCGAAGTCCTGGGTTTGAGTCCCGTCTAGTTATAGTCATTTTTTTGTGATTGTTTTCAAAATTGTTATTGTGATGTAGCTATTTATATATTTTGGCATTAGCCACAATTGTAGATATTGTTTTTGACTCTACCATGTCATGTCTGGGGCTCCGTAAATAAGTAAGTAAGTAACAGTTATTTGTAAACCAGGGTCACAAAGCGCTTGAACAGTCAAAAGCAATACAGATTTAAAAATACCTACAAATTAAAAAAAAAACTGTAAAAATTGATAAAGTATATTTTGATTCAAGAGTTTATGTTGATATAGGTGATCATCTAGTAACCCTAAAACAGTCTTAGTTGGTCTTGGCTCCATTTTGTTTTCTTTTTCAGTAAATAACTGAAATCTATATTTTTCCAAATATATCTTTTTTTATTGTATTACCGCTTTAAAAAATACACTTTTGTTCTCAGTGGACTCAGTGAGTGCTCAGTCATGGTGAAGCTTTTTTTTTAATGTTTTGTGTCAAATCTATTTCAGCATTCACTTTCCACGTTAAACTTTCAGTCAGATCATCTGAATAATTCAGGATGTTCCATGTAATAGCTTTGCTTTAGCCCTGGACCGGCACCTACAGTATTTTGGCTTCAGTTAGCTTGTGAATACTGTGTGCCAAAGTCAGATGGCTATGCTGTTATTCCAATTTGTCAGATGCATATTAAATCAACGCGGCCTGTCTGCTGGTAAACTGTTCCGCTGTGCAGTTTGTTAGCAGATACTCGATACTGAGCGACATTCTTAGACAGCCGATCGGACTGTATCAGGATTTTAAAGTGATGACACGTCAGAGCGGCCCCGAAAATATTCGATCACTGATTGATAGTTGGTCATTGTGATGTCGTAGGTTTAAAACAAAGAACTATTAGCATACAGTAGCATTTATTTAGATGCTAATGCTGTTGGCGTAACAACGAAATTGTGTGGACGATAAATACTGTAACTTAGTCTCTTTAGTGATGATGGGTCGGTGAAGCTTCGTGAAGCAGTGTTGTTATTTTCAAAGCCCACTAGATGGTACTTTCTCCTGTATAATTTACGGATACTCTATTGGAAGGGGTTCTAAAAATAGGACACCATTTTAAAACTACTCTTCAGAACATAAATGTTGTCTTTTATGTATTTCTTTATCTCTCTGAGGATTAGGAAAATGAGGTTATTACTTGGGTATCCTCCAAACACTCCGATTTCCTCCCCCAATGCAAAACAGATGTAGGATGAATTGATGAAATGAAATGGTTTAAATACTTTATGTGTACTCTGCAATAGGCCGGGCAGCTATTAAGCATGCCTCCCTTTTCTTACCCCATGTGTCTAAGATAAGCTCCAGGGATAAGAAAATGCCAAAAAGTTAATGTCCCCGATTTAATTCCCCAATCAAAGTATTGAGAAAAAACAAGCTGTATAAAAAAACCTTTTTATACTGCGGACTGGTTTAATATCGACATTATTTTCAGATTAAAATATGCAGAAAAAAAATAGTATGGCCAGCCAAAAAAACAAACGTAAAGTGCATGAGAAATGGGTCCAAACCGAAAAAAGTGGATTATTTCTTCTCTGCAAAATGATGGTCCCATATTAAGTACTCATTTTAAATATTCATATAAAGTACTCGTTTTAAATATTAATTTCCGCTTGTTTACTAGTATATTTTCGTGGTAAGCTTGACCGAAAAAAGCATCTTGATTCACAGGCTAATTTTACTTCAGAGAAAATCTGGTCTTTCCTAAAAAAAACAACTTTCCGGTAGTAACAAACGATAAAACAGACATTTAATACGTTATCATTTCAATAACAGATATCTCACGGACTGGTACAAACAGCTGTATGAAACATAATCCCTTTGTAAATGTATTTACGTTTCACTATGCAAACTAACTGTGCTTTATGTGGCGATTTTAACTCGGTCTCCTTCATTCATCCGTCAAAACCTATCGCCTTGATGGTCTGGGTGTCATCCTTTACTGTGCCAGTTTCATTAGTCATCGCACAGGAATTCGCCCGATGCACCGACAACGCCACACAAGCCCCATCACCCAAATCCAATTTCAGATTTGAGAGTTAAGATGTTTGCTCTTCACTGCTCTTTCATAGCTTGGAAAAAGAAAGTGATGAGGTCGACTCCAACCTTTGCTGACTAGATAAACATTAAAACATCAAGTGAACTTAATGACTCGGAGAACTGGGAAACCCATATCACGGTGCAATCTAAAGAGTTTTATCTTTGAGTTGGACGACTTTAGACGGGTGAGGCTTCGGAGTTAAGGGAGCGTGAAATCTATACATCGGTATCATATTAACCCTTGTGTTGCCTCTGGCACAAGGTGACCCAGTGGCCCTAAAGCAAATGTGTTTGTGGCATCCCTTGTGTTGTCTCTGGGTCAAGGTGAACGACCTCCCTGGCTAACAGAAATACATATACAGTGCGCAAGCAATACCAAAAACACATTTAATTTAGGGCCACCGGGTCACCTTAAAGGGTTAAAAGTTTCTTAACAAAAATACCTGATATTTAGAGGATTATTTCAACAATAATCCAATGCTTATGGAGTTCCATTGCATGGCGAAAATATTTTCCTTTTTGTATAACGGCTGATACCACTGTTAGGAAAAATACAACAATAAGAATTACAATATCTCAAGAGTTAATTTAAGAGCTGGTATCAAAGATAAAAAAAAGGAGATAATGAAATCAATCTTACTACCTGGTGCTCTGGACAATAACACTATAATGTAACACAAAATGACTTGTATTCATGCAGAGACTTAATTTCTCAAAAAAGATATATTAGGATACCTTTTTTTTCCTCTAGGAGAACCAAAATTTGCTCATCAGTGCCCCAAATTGCAAATTATATTTTACAAAAATACTTAATGGGGCACAGAATATATTTGTAAAACAGTTGCATCCCGTCTCAATAAATCACTTTGTATATGTTTTTTTAGCATGAGCAAAAAGCTCTACATTTTCAAGCTAAACATTATTCACATAATTTCCGACCAAAGTCAGAAAAACGTATGACTTCCTAGACCTTTGATCAACTTATCTAAGTCATTGGTAATACAGAAATGGTAATACAAAGTGGTTATCACATGGGCTACTCCGGGCACTACAGTTTCCTTCCAAAGTCCAAACACAGCCAGAGGTTGATACCAGCTGTTTCGGGTGTAACCTTTCCTCTCATCTTAAGTGCACAAGCGATACCAAAAACACATTTTCTTTAGGGCCACCGGGTCACCTTAACCTTAAAGGGTTAAAGGTTTCTTAACAAAAATACTTGATATTTATAGTATTATTTCATCATTATTACCAATGCTTATCGAATGCCATTGTATGGCAACAATTTAGTTTATTTTTTATATAACGGCCGATACCGCTCTTAGGACAAATACAACAATAGGAATTACAATATCTCAAGAGTTAATTTAAGAGCTGGTATCAATGAAAAAAAAGGACTTAATGAAGTCAATCTTACTACGTGGTTCTCTGGACAATAACACTATAATGTAACACAAAATGACTTTGTTGTATGATTGTATTCATGCAGAGACTTAATTTCTCCAAAAAGATATATTAGGAAACCCTTTTTTTTTCCTCTAGGAGAACCAAAATTTGCTCGTCAGTGCCCCAAATTGCAAATTATATTTTACAAAAATACTTAATGGGGCACAGAATATATTTGTAAAACAGTTGCATCCCGTCTCAATGAATCACTTTGTATATGTTTTTTTAGCGTGAGCAAAAAGCTCTACATTTTCAACATTTTTGTATAATTTCCGACCAAAGTCAGCCAAACATATGACTTACTAGACCTTTGATCAACTTATCTAAGTCATTGGTAATACAGAAATGGTAATACAAAGTGGTTATCACATGGGCTACTCCGGGCACTCCAGTTTCCTTCCAAAGTCCAAACACAGCCAGAGGTTGATACCAGCTGTTTCGGGTGTAACCTTTCCTCTCATCCTAAGTGCGCAAGCGATACCAAAAACACATTTTCTTTAGGGCCACCGGGTCACCTTAACCTTAAAGGGTTAAAGGTTTCTTAACAAAAATACTTGATATTTATAGTATTATTTCATCATTATTACCAATGCTTATCGAATGCCATTGTATGGCAACAATTTAGTTTATTTTTTATATAACGGCCGATACCGCTCTTAGGACAAATACAACAATAGGAATTAAAATATCTCAAGAGTTAATTTAAGAGCTGGTATCAATGAAAAAAAAAGGAGTTAATGAAGTCAATCTTACTACCTGGTTCTCTGGACAATAACACTATAATGTAACACAAAATGACTTTGTTGTATGATTGTATTCATAATGAGACTTAATTTCTCCAAAAAGATATATTAGGAAACCCTTTTTGTTCCTCTAGGAGAACCAAAATTTGCTCGTCAGTGCCCCAAATTGCAAATTATATTTTACAAAAATACTTAATGGGGCACAGAATATATTTGTAAAACAGTTGCATCCCGTCTCAATGAATCACTTTGTATATGTTTTTTTAGCGTGAGCAAAAAGCTCTACATTTTTAACATTTTTCACATAATTTCCGACCAAAGTCAGCGAAACGTATGACTTACTAGACCTTTGATCAACTTATCTAAGTCATTGGTAATACAGAAATGGTAATACAAAGTGGTTATCACATGGGCTACTCCGGGCACTCCAGTTTCCTTCCAAAGTCCAAACACAGCCAGAGGTTGATACTTTCGGGTGTAACCTTTCCTCTCACCTTAAGCATTAAGGTAATGGAGTAAGCAGTTGTTAAAGATTACAAAAACAACTTTTTATTGTTTATTGTTTTATCGTTTCCTATTGAAGTCTTCTTTCTTCATTTGTTTCTGGTTTTATCAAGGTCGCAAGTAAATAGTAATTAACGTGCCTATTATTAGCTTTGCAACAAGGTGCAAAAAAACACAATCCCAACATCTTGTGAATTTCAACCTTGCGTTGGGCCCCATGGGGTGAAATTAGGCAAATAATGGAGATCACAATAATGCAAAACTCTCTTTCCCATTAATGATCCGGCGCTTAAGGCGAAATGGGCAGATGGAGGATAGAAGATCAAAGTCAAAGTAGCGATTGTAGTAGCAGTCTGGTGTTGGAATGTTGGATGAAAGTTCAGTAATGGGCTCACCTGAGACTCAACCTAGAACCTGCAAGTTTCCCCGGCGTGACGCTGAAATGTGAAATGGCAAATAATTACATGGATAGCTGTATTGAGTGATACCTTCTATCAACGTAGAGTCGGCCTTCGTGCTCGTGTCGTCGCGTGAACGTGGGAGTGTTCGTCTCCTCAGGAGAGAAAGTGCAAATGAGTGAGGCAGTTTTTACATGTAGCCTTGTCAGCTTGTCAGAATCTGTCACTTATTGTCAGGGGTCAGTGGGTACACCAGGCGGGAGCTGTCCCAAAGGATCTGTTTTATCTTGTTTGAAGGAGAAATAGACTCGGGGAGAGCAAAGTGGTCGTGAAATCTAAGAGAAGACATAATGCATTCTTCACTCTTTTGTCCTTCAGAATCCCTTCAAAAGTCTTTGTGTGTCGTTGGAGGTAAATTCGGTGTCTCAACTGTGCCTTATTAAAAAATGTTTCAAATCCCCCCCTTCTACATTTTCAATGTTCCCTTTATGATCTACAAGATTCACAGCCATTTCCATAAAGATACTCGACTAATCTGAAGCCGTGATTCATGAAAAAGGCAGAAGGTAAATTCTCTATCCAGCACGTTCAGCACTTCTGGCCAGCACTTTTTTAATTATCAGTCAGTGTGGGATGAAGTACCGGCTCTGGAGTGGAGGCCCATATTTCCAACCAGTAAATAATATAAGAACCGGGAGAATCCAATTGTATATTTGAAGATTAAAATCAATCGAGTCAGTCAATAGAATCAAGTGCTGACACTATGTGAAACGTGTTTTGTACTGGAATTTCCTTCTTTTTTTTTTTAAACTTGTGATGGATTTTAAAGGGTTTGTAAAGAGATTTTCAAGTCTCCTTCTTATAATTTAGAGTATGTTTTTGGATTGTCGGAGGAACCGAAGTACTAGCAGTCCAATGCAAGCATGAAGAAAACTTGCACTTTTAGCTAAATGCCTCAAACTAGAAGGGAACCGGCAACCCTTTCGCTAACCAGAATTAAGATTACTTATAATTAGGAGATTAATTGAAATATAATAAATCAATCTAATTATTCATTAATTCAATTTCAATTCAATTCAATTCAATTCAATTCAATTCGATTCGATTCAATTTCAATTCAATTCAATTCAATTCAATTTCAATTCAATTTTATTTAAAGTGTCTTATCATAACAAAGTTATCTCAAGACACAATACAGTTGAAATAAGACTATAGTTGATTAAGGGAAAATAGATCCCAGCAATTCAACAAAGAGCAAGAAGCGAAACACTGTACAGTGAGCTGTACAGTGAGCTATGGCGAGGAAAAACTTCCTTTTAGAAGGCAGAAACCTCGAGCGGAACCAGACTCATTGTTGGCGGCCTGCTGCTTTGACCGGCTGGGAGGAAGGATGGGGGGGGTAGACAGATGTATAAGGAGAGGAGTGAGGGAAATTATAGTGAGGAAAAAAAGAGGAGAGTGTAGGAGAGTCCATGGAGGTGCTGGAGAGAGCTCGGGATCTAACCAAAATCCAACCAAAAACTCATTTATTGTTTTTAACAGACTTTTAATATTGTACTTTATTTGTGTCCCAACCTCTAGTTTCCAACAGAATGGGTTAATATACTGTACATGTGTTTTTAAAAAAATAAATAAACTATTAATAAAACATCAGGTGCTGTAGTTAATCCAAAAACAAAAGTATCATACCAAACCAATAAACATCTCAACAGAAAAAGAGAATTTGAAAAAGGTGACTTGTAGATGGAAACAGTCATTTGAGATATTTGAAAATTGGTCAATTCAATTTTAAAAAGCACTATTTAAGACTCAATCAATTAAAAATCATAATTTTTAATTTTCGTAACTATGTAGAAATAATGCATTACATGTATCCTTTTAATCCATATTCCTTAAAGAGATAGTTCACCCAAATCAAAATTTCATGTTTAATTTTCAGTAGTTATCCATTCATTTTTAGGTTATAGACAAGTGTCCAAAAAAGACAAATTTTGGAGAGGATTTGTATCTTGTAATAATCAAGTCAGTTCTGATGAGTATAGTTGGGTCGAGGACACAACACACGATCATAGGACACAAAGACATTGTACCACAAATGAATTGTGTCATCTGGCACTACTAAGCACATTCCCTCTCATGCTGGATGTTTTGCACCATCATACACTTGCAATCCTAATTATACCCCCTCCCACCCCCTCAATTGTGAATTGGCCACTTCACTGTATACCCACCTCAGTTTCTTTTTGTTTCGTAAACTTTTTCAGTGTCTGGGATACGCTAGTGATGGGTTGATGAAGCCTCATGAAACAATGTAGTGAAGATACTGTATCACAATGTTAATCTTTATTTATCTTTGACTTTTATGTACACATTTAATGAAACCTGGCATACTTTTTGAACTAAAAGGGCCATCTAGTGTCCTATCAAAATTGACACTGTATCATGATACGTTTTAGTTTTAAAGGGCCACTTGATGGCACTCTCTGCTTTATAATATTTGATCTAGATAAATAGATTGACTTTATTAATCCCTCGTGAAATCTCTTTCGGGAAATTGAGTTTCCGGTTCACAGTAGACAATTGAAGGTACAGCAAGTTTCATAAAAAAACAAACAACAAGAACAAAGTGCAAAGGATGACTAAGTACAAGTATAAAGAACAGATATTATAGGAATCCATTCCTGCCGACAAATTCAGAATTAAACAAGCTAATTGCACGAGGAATGAATGAGTCCCTGAGTCTATTAGTGTTGCATCATGGGAGGAGCATTCGTGCACTACATCTGCTTCTCTGTTCACTGATGTTCCGATCTACTAATTTAACTTTGTATCATTTACAGACTTTAGAGTGCCATTTAGTAGCCTTTTAAATTAGCCTTTAAATTAAAGACACTGAATCATGATACAGTGATCCACTAAAAAATGGTTTCACAAAGTCTCATCGACCCATCCCGAGAATACACCAATTTACAAGTATACCTGTCCAGGCTTTAGAAAAAAAGACAACACGGTTGTGCACTCGATCGGCGCGATAAGTCTCGTTCAAACAAGATTCATAATGAAAGTAAAGTCAATGTTCCCGTGGATTGACCGTGTCGCCTCTCGCCGGCCGTCTTCCCACCCGTTCTGCGGCTGAACTTACATTTCCTCAAGACACCATTCCACCGACGGCCTCAGATTCCTCATTTTTATTGCCGCTAGAGCAGCCATTTACCGCGCTCTTTATTAAAAACCATATTTCAAGAGCCGGGGACAGTATAGCACCGGGGGGCACCGTGGGGAGATGGAGAGTTCGGGGGGGTTTGGGGGGGGGCGGTTGTGCTAGGAGCTGGTGGGCGTGAGGGGTTCGCTGCTGTGTCTGACACCTTGTCAAGCCGACAGGACACCACGGACATGACATACTGCAGCTTCATCCCGTTAACTGCGCCCAGGAAATGGAGAGGGACGGAAGGCAGCTTGCGCTCCGGACACGGGCTCAGTGAACCGAAGGGAAACTGTGCTGACTTGGAGATGGAGCTACATCAGGTCAAGCAGCGCTTGGAGGACACGAGACGGAGACGGTCTCTGCTGGACCATGCATTTCACTGACCACTCGTTTGTTGCGTCCAGTAGTTGCACAATCGTTACGAAAGTTATTTTTAATATACAGTATTTATCTATTTTTTTCATTGGAGTTGGAGCCCTTTGGCTGCTGTTGTCAGTTTGAGGTAAATGTGCCTTAAAAAAATTAATTATAAACCGACTTTGATGTTTACTTTGATGCTTTTCTTGCAACTAAGAACAAAGGAGCCTAAAATACATGTTTTATATTTTTTATTCATTAATTTAAAAATACATTCTCAAACTATTTGATGACTTTTCAGTCTCATTCACACCAATTAGCCTCAAATATAATCCTAATTTTTAAGGGCCACGCGTGTTGACTGTATTGTCGCTGGTTAAATAAAAATTAAAAGCTAAAATATCCCTTTCTTTCCTTTTATTGCTATAGTCTGACTTACAAATAGTAGATTTAACCTTAAACTAATAGTTAAAAATAAAATATGTCAAATATTTTTAAAACCGTATAATGTATTTGTAACTTAAAAAGCTTTTGAAAAAAACATATTTTAGTCCTGTGTCAGTGAAAAAGTTCCAATTAACGATAAAATAATAATAAAAGTATCATCATCAGATATTCAAAAATGAAACTAAAATACCAATTACAGAATTTAAAAAAACTACCTATATAATTCTTATGTTAACTGCTTGTTTTTATTTCTTTGTTTTACTTTAAAACAATTTCAATCAATAAAGTTTTACCTTACCTTACCTTACTTTCTTTAATTTATCTATTCATTAATTGACTTTTTTTTATTTTAGAAATTAGAAAAAGCACCAAAACAGAGCATGCCTCTGCCAATGGGCTCATTTCAAATAAAATTATAAAACACGATTAAATCAATACAACAAATTCACTAATTTTTGTAATATTGTCATTACAAAGATTTAAAAAAAAAGGTGAAATCCATGAGGTTTTGCCAGACGACAAACACTGATATCAATCTGGCAGTATTTACATGAAAGTTACCTTTGATTTATTTTAGCCATATGTGTCAAAATGAGGCCAACAAAGTCATTTCATGTGGCTCACAATAGCTTTATTTATTTAAAGATTTTTGTTATGAAAAAAAAGCGTCTTGTGATGAAAGAGCAGAGTTCTTGCAACTTATTTTTGTTTTTTAGAATTTATTTAAAGGCTTATTTAGCCTCTTATAACAGAAATGAACACTGATAAAAATTTAGTTTAAACTTGTTTTTGCTGTTTTGATGGTTTATTATACAATTATTGCTCGGCCTTGGACCTGGAAATAGTTGAACATTTCCACTGTGTTATATTATATTGTGTATTTATCAAGATAAAATGAATATAAATAGGTTCTGAACGTTTCTAATTAACCTTAATAAAAAAGATAAAACTCGATAATTGTAATAAACTGTAGTCATGGCAACATCCAATGGCCGTCAATCAAACCAAATCTTCTATTTCGGGTTGAAAACTGGACGAAAAAAAAAAAAAACATGTTTTTTAAATGGCCAGCTACGTTTCTACCTTAGTGGCTCACCTGAGGATGGAACCAGGCATGTCTCACTAACAATTACATTTCGTCTCATTTTGTTTTATACGTCTACCGAGTGTCGACGCGGAGCTTTTTGCAAAGCGTGACGATTTCGAGGGAACAAAGCTGTCCCTCGCTTATATTTTAGCTCTTTATTAGGCCTAAAATGAATGAAATAGGAGCCGTCTGTATTAGGCGGGGAGGCTCGGATTTTAAAGTGGCGCTAAGTAGAGGTAAAGTGCTGACAAGACGGTGGACTAATGTGCCTTTCTATCCATTACCGGCCTACCTGTCTGCTCCGTGCTACCACCGAACCCAGAATCAACCGCCCCCCATAACAGGAAGCACTCTGTGGATCCGCACCACGTTTTTTTTTTTTTTAACGCGAGGATGCAAGGAATCCATTCAGCATTGATCCTCTCCCCCATTTACAGGGGAGATAAACATTTTATATCAGGAAACCATATTGGTATGGACGGACGGACGGACTGGGGGGAGAAAACGCAGCATTTTAACGCCCGAGCACATCCGTCCAGAAAAGTGCGAGAAGAGTCCGTTTGTCATTTGTCTTTGATTTTCCAGAAGAGAGAGAAAAAAAAAGGCTTCTCAGCAGAGCATGAAAAAAAAAGGATAAAATCGCCCGAGCACATGACAGCTCTTTATTTCAAGTGTATCGTGAATGTTACAGGAGGGAGTTCTTAGGGACCTTATCGTGTGAGACATGCGGGGCTTTACAAGTGTTGGGTTGGTCACTGTGATAAATGCGTGTTATTGGCTCGGCCCTATGGAGCATTTAACTGGTGTTACTATTAAAGCTTAATGTGGGGGGGCCACCCCTCACGCTCTGACCTTGCTGAGCAGGATCCTGTCACAAGGCACCGCCAGCCGTGTAAATTTCCACGGGCCATACTGGAGTGCCCTCACGTTTCAGGTCAGGCACATGCTGCTCGTGAGTTCGCTTGGAATATTCAACATTCGCTTTCTGGTCGAAGGGGTTATTATGTCGTCAGAAAAAAAAAGTACAGAGAATAATCATTTACAATTTTGAATTTAGAAAGTATGTTGTTTTTAGTATGTAAGTTTGTTTTTTTAATTTGACTCTTACAGGATTGATGTCCAAATCTTTTAAATTCAATTAAAAAAATGTAACTCGGTTGTTCATCTCACTGCAGCTAGCTTTGTTAGCCACCTGCTAAGATACAAAATAAGATGATCTTTTTGCCAAAAAACAAAAACAAATTCCTTTTAATAAGATTTTTTCATTTCTTTAATTAATTTATTGTTATTTTTGGAATTAACATCCTTTTTGATTATTTGATATTTACAGGATTAACATCCGGGGTAGAAGATTTCACATCACTGCAGCTAGCTTTGTTAGCCACCAGTTAAGATACAAACTAAGATGATCTTTTTGCGAAAAAACTAAACTAAATTGTTAAATTATTTTAATAAGATTTTTTATTATTATTATTATTACTTAATTTATTGTTATATTTGGAATTAACATCCTTTTTGATAATTTGAAATTTACAGGATTAACATCCGAGGTAACACATTTCTTTAATAAAATAAAATAATAATAAATAATAAATAATAAATAATAAATAATAAATAATAAATAATAAATAATAAATAATAAATAAAATAAGATGATCTTTTTGTGAAAAAAAAATAAATAAATTGCTTTTAATAAGATTTTTTCATTTCTTTAATTAATTTATTGTTATATTTGGAATTAACATCCTTTTTGATAATTTAATATTTACAGGATTAACATCCGAGGTAGAATATTTCACATCACTGCAGCTAGCTTTTTTAGCCACCAGCTAAAATACAAAATAAGATGATCATTTTAGGAAAAACATACAAAAAGGAATTATATTTTAATTTCATTTTTCTTCTAACATATATTTATTTATTGTTATATTTGGAATCAACATTATTTTTGATAATTTGAGATTTACAGAATTAACATCCTGGGTAGAACATTTCACATCACTTCAGCAAGCTTTGTTAGCCACCAGCTAAGATACACAATAAGATTATCTTTTTGCGAAAAAACGAAAAGAAATAGCTTTTTAATAAGATTTTATTTTATTTATTTAATTAATTCATTGTTGTATTCGTAATCAACATCATTTTTGATAATTTGAGATACAATACTAACATCCGAGGTAAAACATTTCACATCACTGCAGCTAGCTTTGTTAGCAACCAGCTAAGATACAAAATATGATTAACCTTTTGCTTAAAACAAGCAAAAAGGAATTACTATTAAATAAGGTGTTGTGAACCTCGTCTGGAAAAGCGCTATATAAATAAATATTACTTACTTACTTACTTTCTTTTATTAATGTTATGTTATATATATAGAGAGAGAGCAATTAAAGACATTTAACATTAAAGAGAGCAATTACTTGTTGATAAGATTTCATTTTTCTTTCTTTAAATAGTATTTGTTTATTCTAAATCTTGAATTAAAATTGAAAAAAGTATGTGGTTCTTAAGATATTTGCAGGATTAACAACCAAATCTTTAAAATATTAAGAAAAGGTTTTAAAAATAAGTATTAAAGGGTTTAAAATGTCAGTTAGCTTGGTTATCCACTCGCTAATATTGCTTTTACCAACTGAAATAAAAAAAGGCTAACAGTTTTTTGACGATATAGTGTTTGTTTTTAGCTTATGTACTGTTATCTATAAAAATAACATCTTGTTTTATTTGAGAAAGTAAGTGTTATTTAATTGACAGGATTGACATCGAAATCAAAAACGACTTTTTGACGTTTCTTAAAAAGTATAGGATTCAAGACGTTTATTAAGCAGTTTTGAGCCTCTTGGGTGTTTTTTTTCCGTGGCATCTGCAGAAACTGGGTCTCAGCGATCCACAAGTATATAAGCAGGTCGGGTGTTGAGTCAACGTTGGAATGTGAAAATATCTATGCATTTGAAATTAGATGTTTGTTTGTCTATTTTTTTTTTCCGGGCACTGCGACAGACTGGCAACCTGTTCAGGGTGCACTCGGCCCCCGACCTGTTGTCAGCTGGGATTATCTCCAGTGTTTGGTGTTCAGTTCATCAGTTTGTTAGCTGACTGTATGAATAAGAGGAGGCTCGCTTATATCAACGATTTGAATTGACTGACAAAACAAGTGAGCGGAGAGGATTTATAAACTTGAAGCAATCAGAAGGACTTGAATAATCGGATGCTATTCTAACGCTATTGACAGATACTATTCTCACACTATTGACAGATACTATTCGAACACTATTGACAGATGCTATGCTAACACTGTTGACAGATGATTTGCTAACTCTATTGACAGATGCTATTCTAAGACTGTTGACAGATGCTATTCGAAAACTATTGACAGATGCTATGCTAACACTGTTGACAGATGATTTGCTAACTCTATTGACAGATACTATTCTCACACTATTGACAGATACAATTCGAACACTATTGACAGATGCTATGCTAACACTGTTGACAGATGATTTGCTAACTCTATTGACAGATGCTATTCTAAGACTATTGACAGATGCTATGCTAACACTGTTGACAGATGATTTGCTAACTCTATTGACAGATGCTATTCTAAGACTGTTGACATATGCTATTCTCACACTATTGACAGATGATTTTCTAACGTCATTGACAGATGCTATTCTAACACTATTGACAGATACTGTGCTAACACTATTGACAGATTCTATTCTAACACTATTGACAGATGCTATGCTAACACGATTGACAGATGCTATTCTAACACTATTGACAGATACTGTGCTAATACTATACACAGATACTGTGCTAACACTATTGACAGATACTATTCTAACACTATTGACAGATGCTATGCTAACACTATTGAAATATGCTATTCTCACACTATTGTCAGATGATTTGCTAACTCTATTGACAGATGCTATTCTAACACTATTGACAGATACTATTCTAACACTATTGACAGATACTATGCTAACACTATTGACGGATGATTTGCTAACACTATTGATAGATACTATGCTAGCAGTATTGACAGATGCTATGCTAACACTGTTGACAGATTCTATTCCAACACTATTGACAGATACTATGCTAACACTATTGACGGATGATTTGCTAACACTATTGATAGATACTATGCTAGCAGTATTGACAGATACTATGCTAGCACTATTGATTGATGCTTTGCTAACACTATTGACAGATACTATGCTAGCACTATTGACAGATGATTTGCGAACACTATTGACTGATGCTATGGTAACACTATTGACAGATACTATACTAGCACTA
This sequence comes from Callionymus lyra, assembly GCF_982586985.1. Lineage (NCBI taxonomy): Eukaryota > Metazoa > Chordata > Actinopteri > Syngnathiformes > Callionymidae > Callionymus > Callionymus lyra. The sequence goes on from NC_141831.1 coordinate 14,317,482, forward strand.
TTGACAGAAAATATGCTAGCAGTATTGACAGGTACTATGCTAGCACTATTGACAGATGCTTTGCTAACACTATTGACAGATACTATGCTAGCACTATGGACAGATGATTTGCTAACACTATTGACTGATGCTTTGCTAACACTATTGACAGATACTATTCTAGCACTATTGACATATACTTTGCTTACACTATTAAAAGATGCTAAAACTATTGACATAAACTATGCTAACACTGTTGACCAATTATTGGCTAATACTATTGACGGATACTATGCTAGCACTATTGACAGATGCTTTGCTAACACTATTGATAGATACGATGCTAGCACTATTGGCAGATCCTTTGCTAACACTATTGACAGATACTATGCTAGCACTATTGACATATACTTTGCTTACACTATTAAAAGATGCTAACACTATTGATAGATACTAAGCTAAAACTTTTGACAGATGCTAACGTTATTGACAGATGCTTACACTATTGACAGATACTGCACCAACACTATTGTTAGACGCTAACACTATTGACAGATGCTATCACTATTGACAGATGCTAACACTATTGACAGATCCTATCACTATTGTTAGACTCTAACACTATTGACAGATGCTATCACTATTGACAGATGCTATCACTATTGACAGATGCTATGACTATTGTTAGACGCTAAGACTATTGACAGATGCTATCACTATTGACAGATGCTATCACTATTGTTAGACGCTAACACTATTGACAGATGCTATCACTATTGAAATGTTATTGACAACAATGAAGGATCTTCCACTATGTTTCTCTCCAACGCGACACATGGTCGGTCGTTGCTTGCCAGTTCTTGGTGGGACGTTATCTACTCCTTACAGTAATAAACTTACAGCAATTGAATTAGATTGAATTTTAAATTAGTGCAGCCAAGGAGAAAGAAAATTCTGCTAAAGCCAATCACAGTTTAAATGAGATTTCACGGGTTTGTTTACAGATCAGATACAAAGTATTTACATATTCAATCATTTTTAAAAACCAAGTTATGTATTAGCCTTGCTGTAGTCCTGGATAATGACTGTTTTATTAAAACAAATTGGAATTAAAACATGCATTTTTTACCATAACTTTTTACCTCATTAACTAATAAAAGCATTATTTTAATAAAATCTCGCTGCAAAGTGTAATAGCAACAGTAAAGTATCAGGTTCAACAAGGTAATTTATTTCTCACCTGCAGCATCGTCAGCAGGACACACTAGGTTGGCACCTCTTTCTATTTTCTGACTCAAACGAGTGATGAATTGCTTCTTCCCATTGATTGTTCCGTACACGTCCGGACCGACCGGGTGAGTGGTGAAGAAGAAGTGGCCTCTGGGGTCATTTACAAGGCCGGCCGTGACTTGATCCTGAGCCGTTAAAACGGATGACTTTGAGCTTTATCTAATGAAGACAGACACGTGTGCGTGTGTTAGCGTTATCCTCATTAACATTGTTTTTTCATGTACTGCCGCACAAAATAATGACAACAACAACAACAACAAAAATCCCTTCTAATTATTATTATCCCTTTTTTTCCCCTCTTCTTTAGGTCCACTCACTAAGAAGACTGATGAATCTACTTCGAACAGGCCAAAGGATGAAGGTATTTAATTGTTGTTGCTTGTTTTTTAAATGTTGTTTTATCTCCTATTGATGGAATTACTGTCTTTAATAATGTTTAATCAGCATGTACTAAAAGGATTTCTAAACATTGTAAATAATATGTTAAATTAAGAAATGTTAGATTTAAAAAAAAAAATGTTTTCACAATGTTATCATATCAATGTCTTCAATTTGTACACTTTTTCTCAATTGAAATCCAAACTTTTACTTTATATATAGGCTATACGTTTGCATTTATTTCAGTTTTTTTTTCCACACTCATTCACACACACAATCACAAAATGATGGGAGTAGGCTGTGACCTGGCAACTCAGGAGCAATTAGGGTATATTGTATATATAAGTGTATGGTTGAGAGACGCAATCATGTCTCTAGTTCAACACTGGAGAAAACTGACCAAAACTGTTTCCTTCAACTGAGAAAAATCTCTAAACTAAGGAAAATGATTTAACAACATGATCTGGAGCTTATAATCCATGCATTTGTGTCTTTTCGTTTGGACAATTGTAACAGTTTATTTTGGTTTCTAAACAAGAAGGAGCTGTCTCACCTGCAGTTGATACAAAACTCTGCAGCGGGAATTCTGACTGGCTCTAGTAGGAGAACTCACATTTCAACGGACCTTAAAACTCTTCACTGGCTTCTAGTTTCTTTCAGGATCCATTTTAAAAAACTTACTTTTAGAGCTACTCATGGTCAGGCTCCTCCTTACATCAGTGATCTGATCCAGCCTTACAACCCAGCTTGGGCTCTTTAGTATTTTATATTGTGTTGTGTGTTGTTTACTTACTTTATTCTGTATTTTCCACTTTCATTTTGTTTTCCTGTTTTTGTTTTTTAATTCCTTATTGATTGATTGCAAATATAACATTTGAGTCTTTTATAAATTTAAAGTTTCATCCTTAATAATCTTAAAATAGTATAAATATACTAGTTTCATTATTGTATATTTATTTCGTTTCCAAAAATATATACCGCATATATAGCTGAAATGCTTGTTGTTGCCAAGGTAATTCAGCATAAGTTTGCTTTAGTAAAGTTCAAGTTCATGTTCAAGTTCTTTTATTGTCAAATATACATGTATGCAAGACATCCAGCATGGATGAAATTGTAGTCCTCTCCGACCCAAGATGCAATACATGAAGTAAACATAAAGGTCTGAAGAAAGAAGAGAAAAGACAGACATATAAATAGCAAAAAGAAATCAAGCGATAGGGGGAGGGGGAGATTTTTGGTCTTAAAATTGCAGAAAGAATGTGAAATTACTTAAATCGTCTAATTGTAAAATGTTAAAATGTGATTTAAAAACCATTGAAATTGGACCTTTTTAAATGTTCCTACTACTCTTTCCCTTTACGCTCCTTTACAATAGCCGTAAGCGGCTGAAATTCTGGAAATCAGCTTCACTTAGTATGTTGACTTAAATCGGACATGTTTGAATTTCCATAGAGCCCGCTAGATCTCCCCCCAGAAATCATGTACCTAGAAGCCTAATATTCAAACAACATTGTCGTGCGATAACTTCTATCCTCGCCAACACAAATCTGCACTTTTTATTTCCATTCGAGTGTTGTTTTTCCTCACGATGCATTCATGAATACGAGTTTGTATTTTTAAGCTTGTTTATTTCGAGCTTCGACTTCCCTCTTCCTTGGATCTCTAATTGGTTCGCTGTAGATTGAGACAAATGTTGCTAATCCAGTTGTTTGGTTTCCTAACAGAGAGAACAGGAAGAGGGATCGTCTGGGAGAGAGAGCGCAGAATGATGGCGTCAAGATAAAAGAAAAGTAAAAAAAAAAAGAAATCTGAGCACGGAGGGAGCTGGGGAGGGCAGAGAGAGAGAGAAAACAGTGGTAATGAAGACAAGTGCATGATGAAATGACATGTATAGCGCTCTGAGAGTGAGAGAGATGTAGGGCGAGGGGGGTGGGGGAGTCGGAGGCTGGTAGATCTTGACATTTTGGTCGATACTGAATGGAGCTTGACACTATGAGAGAGGACAGGTCAGGCCTGACTCTTTTTTCCCTAATTCTTCTCGTCTGGTTTTTTTGCACCCCAGCGCCCAAACTAGACGAGGTCTTAAAATCTCATTATTAAGGTATGATTATCCAGAGATATAGGATGTCTATATATCTGTCTGCAAACACATCAAGTGCTGAGTCAGCGGTGGAGAAAAAAAAAAATCAATGCAGATTTCCATTAGAGAATGTAGGCGAGTGAGGAGCGATGGAGTTGACAAAGATGGAAGTTGGCAGTCGGCGTTGGAAGGTAAGACGGCGAATAGAGAGTAGTGTGTGTCCGTGTCTGCGGATTTGTGTGTATATCAGGGGAATGACAAGAGTCTGTTTGGGTAAAGAAATATAATTATGTGCCAATGAAAAGAATTGCAAATTTACTCTTCGACATATTTAAGCTTGAATTGCTTGACAAAATCTTATAAGGATTCTGCTCGGCACGCTCTGTAGAGTGATACGGAGTAAAAAATACATAGTGTGCTCCAACATAATAATATGGTATGTCTTTATAAATTTTACCTAAAATTTAATTCAGATTTTCCACATTCACCCACAGTTTATACACTCTAGGAAAACCTACAAGGCATTGAATTATATTACAGCTCCTCTGATCGTGCTGCCTCCCCACCCTCGTCTGTGTAATCGTTATCCTACCTTTTTTATATACCAGCCCTAAGATTAATTCATTTTGAAGTGGCTCCTTATGTCCTTGTAGCTTTTCCCTTTCTTTAGCATGTGCAGCAGTTCAACCTTTTGAGCTAGAGTTAGCATTTCCCTCTGGTGCGTCGTTGCCAAAGGCTCTGAACGTTTAGTTGACATGATGCTTGAAATAAATCCCAAAAAATAAGTCTTAACACTACACCCTATACACTACTTTATAATAGTAATAGCGAAAAGAATCAATAGGTGAATACATTACATTTTCAGAACACACGGTACAAAGTAACTTGACTCCAGACAGGAGTTCCTTGGCCATTCAAGACACACAATAGTACTGACTGAATACACGTTAGAATAGACATAAAATCATAGATGTACAGTTTAAATGTGAAATACTGTATGCAAAAAAACTATATACCACAATATTGTGTGACGCACCACTGAAATCAGGTTTGGGGATCAGTGGTAGCAAATAATAAAAAGGATGGATGAGGTTCATTGTAGCTTTTTTAGAAACACTCATTAGCATCTAGCATCTAACACCATTTGTTTAAGGATGTTTTGTTACCGTAGCTTCCTAACAGTTTTGAATGTACTAAGCTATGGTGAGAAAAAATATCCTTACAACAAACAAGCACTGTCGGATAATAAGAAGACATCAAGACTCATTAGCACCATATCGTAAGAATTTGATGTGTTTCCTTTGACACAACAGTCATCTAAGTATCATCTAAGATACTTGACATTAACAAATGAAAAACCTATATATTTATCCTCCAATGGTAGCACATTGTAGCTTTTTCGTGACAGTAACTTGAAAGGTTAGCATTGCTAGCTAATGTACAGACTGGTAAGCCATTGAATAAATTGATGCAATGTTCCTGAAAGGCGATACCTGCTGTACCGCTGTTTTTGTTTTTCTATCGGTGACTGACAAGAGTTCAGTACCCTAAATTACCTCCCGTAAAAAAGCCACGATGTGATGGATGTAATGTGCAACGTAGTTTGGTCTAGTGGAAATATACAAGGCCCTTTCATGCAAGAGACATTGTGCGGGAAGCAGATGTCGATGTCAAACCTGGATGTACTTTCCACTATTGATGGAACCTTCCAGATGTGCACACATAACACACACACCTCGGGCACAACCCTCTAACGTCAGGTGTTTCAAGTGATCGTAGCGCGGATGGTCCCTCGTTTTATGGAACAGGAAACAGTCGATCATTTCATGGAATAATGTTACGCTGTGATTTATTTCATCACTAGAAAGGTTTTTTGCCCATTACCTTCTTCTTCTTTTTTTTGGTCCAGAGGAGACAGGTTCGCTTCTGGATGGTGTTGACAAATGGCTTCTTCTCTGCATGGCTCAGCTTCAATATGCATTTTGAATAGCAAGGGAAAACTGGTGCTCACGGATAGATTTCCGGAATTGCTCCTAAGCGAAGGCAACTTTGTCATTAAAAGGATCATGTATAATGCAGTGCCATGATGAGCATCCATTGAAGATTTCCCCTGGCTCTGTAAAGTGAGCCAGAACATTATGACCACTGACCAAAGTGTATGTCAATTCAAATGTTTTTTCTTTCATTTCACTAGATGATTTGATGTATTTCTAAAAGGAACATTATACGTTAATTCCCAACTAATCATGTTGTTTATCACCGATTTTATTTGACTTCTATTACCTCACAAAACATTTAATACTCCAAGGATCCAGTCCAAGGATTTACAACTCAATCAGAAAAGGGGCCAACAGCTTTAAACAGTCATTGGCCAAACAAAATGTATGTTTACATAAAATGAACCTATAGTCGATTGTTAAATTGTCCCTTAAACTTTCATATACCTTAATGGTCCTTTTATTTTTACACTTCTAGTCATTTTAATATCAACTTGGACAATTTACCCATGAATAGAAAGTACCACAAAGACCACCTCAACATATTCATTCAGATTTTCCACCAAATTTCAATTATGAGTCTGAGTCTGTAACTATTGTGAGGGGATGTTGAGCTGAAATGAAATAAAGATGAAGAAAAAAAAATCTTTATTATGATAAGAGAGTAAATGAAATAAAATGACCTTTTATAATACAATAACTGGGAACAAAACATATATGGAAGCACTCTATTTCGACATATTTAATGTTTAATATTACGTAATTTAATGATGTAATTATGTAATAATATCATTTATGTAATTACGGAAAAAACATTCACTTAATATTAGGAGTTCAACAAGGTAAAATGAAAATTGTTGTGACTGTTATAATTGGCGATTAAGCCAAAATAAATTAGACAAAGAAAAAACAAAACCTCTAACATGATGGGGAGACTAAAGTAAATAAAATAAAATACCAAAACAAACCAAGGCCAAAATAGAAATATTTATGAATAAAAAAAAAATGTTGGTTTAAATTCAATTTAATAACATATTCTGAACAAAAAAAATTCGAGAAACGTATATGAAGGATCAATTTTATATATTTAATTTTAAACAAACATGACAAACATTAAACATTAATGGAGCAAATAAAAAAATACCTTAAATGTTAAAAAAAAAGGGGTCAAATGAAATAATTTGTAGCTGTCAGAAACATTTTTACATTATCTGTTGTTTCTCTGGGCTCATGAGGACCGCAAACTTAAAGTAACTGGTGCTGCATGTGGCCCACGGACCGCACTTTCCTTTGGGTGTGCACTACACAAATGTTCCTTTAAATGGAAAAATATATATTCAGGTCACACCGAAGATGAGATAGAGTGAATTTCGTCAGTCCACCTGTTCCCTCTTTTGTCTAGTTCCCATTAAGTCATTGTAGGTATGCATGGACTTTTTTTTATCCTCATTTCCCCCGTTTCCTATCTGCAGCTCTTAATATTTCAGAGGTTACTTTTGACAGCGAACGGCTAAAATACACATGTAGAATCTTTCGTTTTTTCGACGCATCTCCAGCTATTTGTGGCATCAAGAAAAACCCTCAACAGCAGTTGAGCCGGTAGTTGCCGAATGTGACTTTTTCTTGGTAATTAAGTAGAATCTAGTTTAAACAGGATGCGGCAAATTTAGGGCAAAATTTGTGAGTCAAAACCTCCCAGAAGCTTGAGGAAAGTTGCGGCAGGAGCAGATGTACTAACAGGGGCTTCTGTTCTGTAGACGTACAATTACATTTGCATCAGGTATGTAATCAATTGACTTTTACAAAGAAAAGACAATTAAACTGTCGCGTGCACGTGTCACGGTCTAACTAGTGTCCTCTGAGGATTTAATTTGCGGATGACGACAGCCCGGCTCGCACATCGCTCCTCTATACTGCCCTGGTAAAGCTGGGATAATTGAACTTGTTTACATATCCTCTGGGAAATCAGCAGAGGTTGAGAATACATGAGAAGAGGAGAAAAAAAAAAAAAAGGGAGCCGCATGTCGGGAGCAAAAACCGAACTTTATATATTTTTAGAAGATCTGCTCCTATGAAGCCATCCTCGCTATCTTCATGTTTTGTATGTGCGATGGGTGAGTGACACACCACCGCCCCGGTCCATGTGCAACCTGAGATTCAGGTGGTGATGCAGGAGGGGTGAGGGGGGGGGTGTACAAATACGTGAGTGGAATTTGTAACCAAGGCAACAGGCGTTCACTGAGTCGGTGCAATGGAATGGCTGGTGCAGTTCTATTAGTGAGAGGCAGTTTCCATAGCGACTCAGCATCGCAGCTGCCTATGCAAGTGCAATGTTTGTGTGTGTCCTGTGTGAATTGGAGTGTTCATTACCTTGCAGTGTATGACTCATTTTTTTTTTTCCCTCCATCCAATTTTGGTTAAAGTAGGGGTTATCTCTTTTTTTTATCCATTTTCCACATCCCCACCCCTCTTTTTTTTTTACTCTCCTCACACTGTCCTATTTTCTCCTTGTCTTTCGTCGCCCCGCTATCGCCGCTCCTCCCTCGTCTCTGTGGCGCCGAAGCTCGTCAGAGTAAACAGATGCTCTGACTGTTATTTATGTTTCCACTTGGTCTGGCTTTCACACAAATTATCCACAGGGCCTGCACTGGGCAGACACCGAGCCTTAACTGGGCTAAACTGGCCCGGGTTTTCAGCCTTAACCAGACAGTCCAGACTGAACCACGGGCGCAGTCATGTGGGGGCGGGGGGGGTTTGTTTTCGGAAAAAAAAAAAAGAGCCGACAGAGTTAACCATAGCAACACACTGATGGGCACAAAGACACCAATAACAGAGAGGGTATTGGAGCTGGATGCACCATTTGCTCAAAGCAAAGAGGGAGAAAGAGAGAGAGAGAGAGGGGTTTTCGGAAGGTACCATCCCCGCTCTGGACGGGGGGTGGGGGGGGTGGGGAGGGTTAGGGGGGTGTATTGACGTCAGAGAGAGGACGTTATATGCAGGATAAACCCTGTGGTGATGACATGAGCACTGGTGCTCAACCTTTATGAAGCATCACAATTTCCCACTTAAAGGGATAGTTCACCCACATTTCAAGTTTTTACTCATTTCCTATTAGTAGACCGTTTCTTTTCGGAGTTACAGGCAAAAATATACGTCTATAAGATGGTGGCAAACTTCTAAACCCACCTAGAAACTCCAAACTGCTCCTCCGTAACGTCCATCTTGTATTGAAGCCCTGACATTAATAAAAGTTCCAAAAAAAATTAAATACTTATATATTTCAAGCTTGTTTGTAGCAGATACTGAAGGCATTTCATGCTACATGGACAGGAAAATCTCGCAACTAGGGGGTCTCGTACAACTTCCTGGGGCTGGTCCTGGCTCTGATCAGCGTGGTTGTTCCTCATGGTCCTGTATCTGAACCGTGGGGGATCAAACGGTGGCTCAGTCACACCAGGGAGGGCGTGCAGGGACTACCATTCATTATCGATGAGTGATCTATCATTATTAGTATGAGCAGGACTCTGATCCCAGACTGGCTAATGGGGCTGTGTAAGTAAGTAAGTAAGTCATTTTTATTTGTATAGCGCTTTTCCGTACCAGGGTCACAAAGCGCTTAAACAATCAAAACAATATTCAATAAAGTATATACTTTAAAGCTCAAGATAAAACAGGAGTTCCAGAAAATCAAGGAAAAGCCTGAACAAATAAAATTTTCTTAAGATGTTACTTGAAGGAGTCAAGGATTTCTCTCCTCTGGTCCTGAACCATGTGCGTGGAACCATCAGTAGATTCTGATCCACAGACCTCAGAGCCCGAGCTGGGGTGTAAGGCTGGATCAGATCACTGATGAAAGGAGGAGCCTGACCATGAATAGATCTGAAAGTAAGAACCAGAATTTTAAAGTTGATCCTGAAAGAAACTGGAAGCCAGTGAAGAGTTTTAAGGATCGGAGAAATGTGAGTTCTTCTACTAGAGCAGTTCAGAATTCTCACTGCAGAGTTCTGAATCAACTGCAGGCGAGACAGATCCTTCTTGTTAAGACATGATGTGAGGAGGAGAACCTGGAGTAGACCACACTATTAGAGTCCTCGCAAATCATTGGCTCACAGGGAAACCACCCTCCCAGATACCTCATCTCTAGCAACCCTTAGTAACCCATCTTTCCAACCACTCGTCCAGTTTGCTCTTGAGTACCCAGAGAAACCTGTCACTTTCACAGAGTAGGGCAAAACATTCTTCCATTGCATCCTGTAAACCATTACATTTGACACAGTTTATGTTCGGAAAGTGGAGTATCCAAATTAAACCAACATACCAATCTAAGTCACTCTTTCATTGTAGAGAGTAGAAACTGGGAAATTAGAATTTTGGGTAAACTATCAAGTGAAAAAATGGGTCAAAATGTCCCATAACCTTTGTAATTGATGTTTTTTTTGTTTTTTTTAATTTCAGATATTCGTGATCGCCGTAAGAAGCCGGTGATGCTGTTCATCCACGGCGGCTCCTACATGGAGGGCTCGGGAAACATGTTTGACGGCAGCGTCCTTGCAGCTTATGGAAATGTCATCGTCGTCACCATGAACTATCGGCTCGGGGTTCTGGGTAAGTGTGTCACTTTCACACAAACATTAACTTTGTTTGACAAGAGGAGTCCTCAACCATGTGTGGAAAGCATGGTGGCCCACGAATGGTTGTTTTAACGTCTGCAATGATCTACAAGAGCACATGGATGTAGACCTTCACATACCTATTAGTCAGTGTGTCCCAGGGTAAATCCTCTAGTTGGTTTCTCCTTCAGGGTACAACAAAACAACTAAAATTTAAATTCCTGTTGTTTTGACAATTAGTAAGTATTTTACAGGCGCTTTATTTTTCTCTGGATTTTCTCCAAAGATATTTTAGCCTGTGACAATTCAAGACGCTTAATCAGGTCAAGTGCTATTTGATTTTTGTATTCATTTTCTTTCCATCAAAATAACTTTGATTAGTTCATTATTGTACAGTTGATAATATTACATTTGTACATAAAAAAGAGTAAGGTAAACAACACAAAAAAAATAGTATAAATATTCAAGATAACATAGCGACCTTGAGAGCTTTGAAAGGCACTTTAGAAACTATTATTATTATTGACAACATAGAATCCCTGCTTTAATAGATATATGAAGCCGTGTTTGGACTGATGCATGAATTGTATTCAAACATTCACTATTCTTTTGATTTTAGAAATCATACATTTGTTTAATGAAATTAATTTGGTCAAAAAAACAAACCAAAAAAACAATAATTTGTCATTATTATCCGTGTTTTTTGTGATACTTCTGTTATAATATTGTAGAAATTATGTATAAATATACATTATGTTATTCACAAAACTTTAATAAACAGTAAACATCTTTTTGAATACATTTGTATTTTCCAGAGCTTGTCAAATGCTACAGACACAAAAAAGAATTATCTCTTTTTCCTGGTGTTTTAGTGCAGGTGTATATCTCAGTGACCTTGCCACTGACTGGCACCAGTACCACACACTGATAATGGAGTGTATTTGGAGTTTACAGGTTGTCACATTTGTCCATTCCACCAGAGCTTTGCAACATTGCTGATGGAATCGTTCTGTGTGTATGTGTATCCCGCTGCTGGGAATTAGCAGACTCAAGTATTTGCATTCGCCATGATCTTTTCCGAGGTGTTTGCTCACCAACTCTGTGTGTCAGTCAGTGCGGTTGCCAGTTTGGGTAATCAGATCCTGTTTATTGCATCGAGCCTGTTTCAACAAATCAGGATGATGATAAACAGAGAAACGGGAGTAGTTTAGGACATCGTCCAAGAGCCGCATGGAAGTACCAACAGAGGGTAACATGATCCAGGCTGCTGTTGACAGTGAGGGGGAATGCTGACAAGGACACCTTGGACCTATGGCTTTATCCCACAAAACATTGGGAAGCATTTAAACACATTTCAACAAGTGTGTTTAAGGAAAATAAGCGCGATATTAATGAATATCAGTGAGGCCCCTGAGTACGGCACCTTGTAGAGTAATACTATGGAGCCTCGCAGAGTAATACCATGGAGCCTCATATAGTAATACCATGGAGCCTCATAGAGTAATACCATGAAGCCTCACAGAGTAATACCATGGAGCCTCACAGAGTAATACTATGGAGCCTTACAGAGTAATACCATGGAGCCTCACAGAGTAATACTATAAAGTCTTACAGAGTAATACCATGGAGCCTCACAGAGTAATACTATGGAGCCTTACAGAGTAATACCATGGAGCCTCACAGAGTAATACTATAAAGTCTTACAGAGTAATACCATGGAGCCTCACAGAGTAATACTATGGAGTCTTACAGAGTAATACCATGGAACCTCACAGAGTAATACTATGGAGTCTTACAGAGTAATACTATGGAGCCTTACAGAGTAATACCATGGAGCCTCACAGAGTAATACTATGGAGTCTTACAGAGTAATACTATGGATGGAGCCTTACAGAGTAATACCATGGAGCCTCACAGAGTAATACTATGGAGTCTTACAGAGTAATACCATGGAGCCTCACAGAGTAATACTATGGAGTCTTACAGAGTAATACCATGGAACCTCACAGAGTAATACTATGGAGTCTTACAGAGTAATACCATGGAGCCTCCCAAAGTAATACTACGTAGCCTTGCAGAGTAATACTATGGAGTCTTGCAGAGTAATACCATGGAGCCTCACAGAGAAATACTATGGAGTCTTGCAGAGTAATACCATGGAGCCTCACAGAGTAATACTATGGAGCCTCACAGAGTAATACCATGGAGCCTCACAGAGTAATACTATGTAGCTTGCTGAGTTATACCATGGAGCCTCACAGAGTAATACTATGGAGCCTCGCAGAGTAATACCATGGAGCCTCATAGAGTAATACCATGGAGCCTCACAGAGTAATACTATGGAGCCTCACAGAGTAATACTATGTAGCTTGCTGAGTTATACCATGGAGCCTCACAGAGTAATACTATGGAGCCTCACAGATTAATACTATGGAGGCTCACAGAGTACTACTATGGAGGCTCGCAGAGTAATACCATGGAGCCTCACAGAATAATACTTTGTGACCTTGCAAAGTAATACCATGGAGCCTCAAAGAGTAATACCATGGAGCCTCACAGAGTAATACCTTGGAGCCTCACAGAGTAACACCATGGAGCCTCGCAGAGTAATACTACGTAGCCTCGCAGTGTAATACCATGGAGCCTCACAGAGTAATACCTTGGAGCCTCATAGTGTCATACCATGGAGCCTCGCAGAGTAATACTACGTAGCCTCGCAGTGCAATACCAGGAAGCCTCACAGAGTTAGACAACAAGGCCCTGCAGAGTAATACCACAGAGCCTTATGAAGTAACACCATTGAGTCTTGCTAAGTAATAAAACAGACCCTTGTTGAGTAATACCACAGAGCCTTATGAAGTAATACCATGGAGCCTCGCTATGATATTCAACAGAGCCTCGCTGAGTAATACCATAGAGCCTTGCAGAGAATACCATGGACCGTAATGGAGTAATACCATGGAGCCTTGCAGAGTAATACTACAGAGCCTCACAGAGTGATACCATGGAGCCTTGTGAAGTAATATCATGGAGCCTTGTGGAGTAATATCATGGAGCCTTGTAAAGTAATATCTTCAGGTTTTGCTGAGTAATACATCAGAGCCTTCCAGAGTAATACCATAGAGCGTTGTGAAGTAATATCTTCAAGCTTTGCTGAGTAATGCATCAGAGCCTTGCAGAGTAATACCATGGAGCCTTGTGAAGTAATATCTTCAAGCTTTGCTGAGTAATGCATCAGAGCCTTGCAGAGTAATACCATGGAGCCTTGTGAAGTAATATCTTGAAGCTTTGCTGAGTAATACATCAGAGCCTTGCAGAGTAATACCACAGAGCATGTCAGAGTGGTACCACGGAGCCTCATGTAAAACCACAGACCCTCAGAGAGTAATAAAACAGAGCCTCGTGGAGTTATACAACAGAGACTTCCAAAGTAATACAATGGATCTTTGCAGAGTATTACAATAGAGTCTAATGGAGTAATACAACAGAGCCTTGCAATGTGATTCAATAGGGCATAGTGGAGTAATACAGCAGAGCCTGGCAGAGTAATACCACAGAGCCTCATGGAGTAATACAACATAGCCCTGCAGAGTAAGACAACATAGCCTCAAGGAGTAATACCACGGAGCCTCACGACGCAGGCTTCGTAGTTTACCAACCGTGACCACCGTGCACCACATAAAATTGGTTCAACTACAACCAGATTTAATACATAAGGCGCGCTGGAACATTAGGCACCCTGTCGACTTGATATGATCATAAAATACGGAATGTTGGCGCTCATTTTAAACTTGTTTCTAAACCTGTTTACTTCCAGCCAGCTGCACTGACTTCGGCTTGAAGTGCACTGGTGCGTAGAGGGATATGATTAGCGCGCTGACGGCAACACATGATCGTTAAATACATACAAATACACACGGGTCTGGAGTGATGGTGCTCTCTGAAGGGATGACGCAGTGCCCTTGATTCAACTAACAACGTTGCAATATGCGCTCGTCTAAATTAGGTTACTGTACTACTGTGATTTTTTTTTTTCTGCATTGTTATCCAAATGCCTTGGTGCGCCCACACGTTTTCAATAGTTGGTGTGCGTGCCATGTGTGAAATACATACATGAATAATGCATCACCCGTCTGAATTTTTAATGACGCACCACTCTGACACTGAATTTAACTCTAAGTGAGGGACCTGGATATATAGATAGTTTTATCTTCTATTTTTGGAATAATCCCGTATCCGTATTTAGTCTCCGTGTCTCTACCTTTATACGAGTGAATTGAAGAAAAGGAATAAAGGGTACAGAGTGAGGAGGAATCATAAAGGGGGGAAGAAAAATGGGAAGGGAAATCTAATGGGGGTGGGCAGAGTCTAAAAATAAACCAACATTTTCTTCTTTTTTTTTGACGTCCCCAACATTCCCTGTGATGCAAACTTCTGGTGCTTTGGCTCAGCCTCTCTTTGACTAGTTAGGAATATGTATGACAAGCTTAACGTTAAATGGGTGATGGAGGCGACCACTGCGACACTTCCTGCAAGCGGTGGGCTTCGGTGACAGTAGAGGTGAGGACGCCGCTCGTCTCACCTTCTTCTTTCGCTCCCAGCTCTAAGAGCCTTTGCTGACTTGCGGTGTAGAGCCATCTGTTCGGACTAATTAACTAATTAACTAATTAATGAACTCTAGGGAGAGGCCCACCGAGTCGGAGAACATTTTTCACCCCAGGAATGGAGATGAAATGTTTCTCCTGGATCTTGCCCAAGTTGGTGAGATAAACCAGCTGTACTGTGAGGCCGCTCGCTTCGTTTGCGAGAGGAAAGTACTGTTTTATGTCCGCTGTCCGACACCCAAATACTGTGACTTATTCGATTATTTCAACCGAGAGACCTTGTCATCACCTTCCCTCGGAAGCCTCGGTGGCTTCAGCTAGAGAATCATGCTAACTAAAAGCACATTCTGCAGACCTGCTGGAACTAAACGCCCCTAAATAGTGTGTCTTAACACTTTCGAGTGGGACTTTATGGAAGAAAAAAGACTTGGCATATTCCAGTCCTTGCGGGGAAAAAAAAGTTATATAGTGGGGTGAAGAGGTTTCATGTCGACTGAGTAGGTGTTGCTCTCTGTGTCAATAAATATGATGTGGTTTCATTGAATAAGCAAGTAATTGTTGAACATGAGAGTGTTAACTAGTGGTCTTTGTAAATACTGTAGTATATTGTTTCATGATAACTTCATCAGCTGTTTCATGAAACCTCATCAGCTGTTTCAAGGAACTTTGTCAACTGTTTCATGAAACTATATTAGGTATTTCTTGAAACTTCATCAGCTGTATCATGAAACCTTATCAGCTGTTTCATGGAACTTTGTCAACTTTTTCATGAAACTTTATTAGGTATTTCATGAAACTTCATCAGCTGTATCATGAAACCTTATTGGCTGTTTCATGAAATTTCATCAGCTGTTTCATGAAACCTCATCAGCTGTTTCATGGAACTTTGTCAACTTTTTCATGAAACTTTATTAGGTATTTCTTGAAACTTCATCAGCTGTATCATGAAACCTTATTGGCTGTTTCATGAAATTTCATCAGCTGTTTCATGAAACCTCATCAGATATGTTTCATGGAACTTTGTCAACTTTTTCATGAAACTTTATTAGGTATTTCTTGAAACTTCATCAGCTGTATCATGAAACCTTATCAGCTGTTTCATAGCACTTTGTCAACTGTTTCATGGAACTTTATTAGGTATTTCATGAAACTTCATCAGCTTTATCATGAAACCTCATCGGCTGTTTCATGAAATTTCTTCAGCTGTTTCATGAAACCTCATCAGCTGTTTCATGGAACTTTGTCAACTTTTTCATGGAACTTTATTAGGTATTTCATGAAACTTCATCAGCTTTATCATGAAACCTCATCGGCTGTTTCAGGAAATTTCTTCAGCTGTTACATGAAACCTCATCAGCTGTTTCATGGAACTTTGTCAACTTTTTCATGAAACTTTATTAGGTATTTCTTGAAACTTCATCAGCTGTATCATGAAACCTTATTGGCTGTTTCATGAAATTTCATCAGCTGTTTCATGAAACCTCATCAGCTGTTTCATGGAACTTTGTCAACTTTTTCATGAAACTTTATTAGGTATTTCTTGAAACTTCATCAGCTGTATCATGAAACCTTATCAGCTGTTTCATGGCACTTTGTCAACTGTTTCATGGAACTTTATTAGGTATTTCATGAAATTTCATCAGCTGTTTCATGAAACCTCATCAGCTGTTTTTTAAAACGTTATTGGGTGTTTCATGAAACTTTATCAGCTTCTTCATGAAACCCTCATCAGTAGTTGTATAGATCCTCCGCATCTGCTGTTTCATGAAGCCTTAATCCGCTGTTTCATAAAACCTCATCGGAGGTTAATGAAACCTTGTCAGCTGTTTCATGAAACCTCATCAGATGTTTCATACAACTTTATCAGCTATTTTATCAAACCTTATCTGCTGTTTCATTTAACCTTAATCCGCTGTTACATAAAACGTTATTGGCTGTTTCATGAAACCTCATCCAAGTTTATTGAAAGCTGATGAGCTGTTTCATGAAACTTCATTGGCTGTTTCATAAAACCTCATCATCAGCCATTTCATGGAACCTCATCACAGCTTTCATCATGAAACCTCATAGGCTGTTTCATGAAACCTAATCAGTTGATTCATGAAACCTCATCAGACTTTATTGAAACTTCATCAGCTGTTTCATGAAACTTCATCGACTGTTTCATAAAACCTCATCAGTTGTTTCAATGACCCCCTCATCAGCTTTATCATACATTTCATCAGCCTAAAATTGAAAACATTACTTCTGAAAAGATGAGTACATACCTCAGAAAGTAATCTATCGACAAAAATAAATAAAGTGTAAATCATTTGTTGTTGTTTTTTCTCCGTTGTTATAATAACGCCTTTTGACCTGCAGTGTTCGAAGATCGGACACATTCTTTGGACCAAACCTCTAGACAAACTTCTAAACAACACAAGGAATTGATAAAGTGAGAAGTATATCACAAAAAAACACAGGAAAAAACAGTTAAAGGTGCAGATTCTACACTGAATCATAAAAACAACTTCAAACTGTGGTGGAGACATTGACATGAAATATAAATGTCGAACACACATTCTTCTCCGACTGCAGCAATGCCAGAGAAAAAAATAAACTTTGTTCTTGTCCAGCAAGTAATGTCTGTGATATTCTAAATATCCTTATATATGCATTTACAAAATAATAAATGTACCTCGTGTTTTGTTAAGTAAAAAAAAAATGTTTTCGTCAGCATATTACAGAACAGCTCATTTTAATTATAGTAAACATGCTCACTGATATGAAGCCTGTTTATTTGTGATAAAGCCCCAAATTAAAGCTACAAATTAATCTGAGAGTTAAAATGGGATTGTGGCAAGCTCATTTGGCTGTTATCGATCTAGAAGTAAAGATTGTTTGTCTGCACTGTCACCACAAAACTTGTTCATTTGCAACACGGCGGTGTTGGGTGACATGTAACAGGATATAAAAAACAATCCTGCATTTTATCACATTAAGTGCTCGATATGATGTTTGTAAACTGCCTTTGTGCATACGAGAGAGACGCTTATGTTAGAATTAATTTCTTCTGGATTATTCATCCCTCCTGCAGCCTCCCAACACCCCAACAAGGTTTTAATCTTTTATAAGAAAGTCTCATGTCTAAAGTCTCCTGGCATGTGTGGCTCAAATATTTAAGAGATGCTTCATTTCCGTTTAGAAAAGCCTCCAGAAGAGTGTGATCAACGTAGTACCAAACATTCAGAAATAAAATCACAAACGTCAGCAGCCTGCTATTTGTTTTAGACACATATTTAAATAAGTCTTTTTGTGTTGTATATTTTGATAAAATTGGATTTCAATTTGTATTATACTTCAAAAATGGATGTGTTCTACAATTTGTGATACAAAAGTAACTTGTTATTTGTTAATAAAAAAAGAGTCAGGTTCCCGTTCCCTTAAAAAATGGATGTTTGTTGTTTTGTACTTTTTTGGAAAAGGAGGAAAAATCCTTTGCTGTTTAGCAACAAAGTCTACATCACTAAGATGGCGGCTGTTAAAGGAGGAAAGTGTCCATCAATCCACACTTATTTCTCTGGCCATTTGAGTGCGCCATTTAAAGGGCACCTAATGTGAAAACCCAACTCTCCTGACTTATTCACATGTTGTAAATGTTGAAGTCGTCCTCTTCAAAATGCAGTAGGTCATTTATCATGATGTTGCTACATTTTGAAGTTATTGCTTAATAAAGTTCTCTCCCGTCTGAAATCTCGCCAAACGAGATTACAGTTTAAATTAAACATTCTGACATGATTCTGGTGAAAATTCCTCCCCTAAATCAGTTAAGTACCAACATGTTAGTTGTGAAACATAATAAATATTTATGTAAACATGGTGAGAGTTACTTGCCTTTAGGTGTTTTTGTAATGTGTACATTAAGCAGCAAACCTTATTTTTATTATTCGTTTTAATGTACAAAACGGGAGTTTCAGGGGTGAGTTTGAAATTTACGTGAGTCCTTGAATGCAACTTGTGTTTTGTGACCAATCAGAGCAGAGTGGCCGTGGTTACTTGGATAAGATTTCTTCTCAGCCAAAACAGCACATTTTAAGTGGGCGGGGCTTAAGCGTATTTTCTAATGTAAATATCTTTATTAAATGACAGTTATGTGCAAAAAGAAACTTACTGATGAGTATAATAGAGGTCCTGCAACAATTTAAGATACACTTAAATCAGCACATTAGGTGCCCTTTAATTGTGCATAGCGCACTACATTTTTGCACACTGCTCAGTATGAACGCATTGTGTACTCAAAATATTAAGTGTAAATGCAGAAGTGCACGATTTGGGACAGACCTACAGATTAACATTTTTGCCTGTAACTCCAGCAAAGAAATATTTATTTTGGGTGAACTATCCCTTTAAGACTAACAGACTCTGTAAATGTATTAAATGTCATGATGCTTATTTATCTTTTCTTATTGATTTTTAAATCAAGTGGGGTTTTTTTGGGGTCATTTAGTGAAAAAGGCCTCTCTTCAATAACTCAACTCAAAGCGTTGTGTTTTTTGGCCGCAATTTAAAAGATTGTTGTACCAAAATACAAATGAAACACCTCCCACATGTGCACAGAGCCACACACTTCCCACTCTGCAACCCTCGCAAGTGCTTTGATATTTTATCTCCGCTTCCTCATGGCCATAATACATATTTTTGCAACATTTGTATTTGTTATCAATCCATTTTTCAAAATGGATTTCCTGTGTATGATATGTCATGTGTTTTATTGAGCGTGAAGTTTCGAGTTTGTAATGATGTTCAAGGACACGCTTACCTCTCGCAGAGAGAGTTGACATTGAACACTAATCACTTGTATTGACCGCAAGAGCTTGCCCTGCAGGAGGACTGCCAGATGCACAGCTGGATCAAACACATGCAACGTAATCAAAGCCGCTAATCATACTTGATGCACAACATGTTGCGCACACCAACACGTGTTTTAATCACACCGGACTTGTCAAGGTCCTCCGTGTTAAAGAGATTTGCAACAATCAATCGTTTTTTTTTTTTTTTTTTTTGTTTATTTATATCCTGGAATGTTATGTCACAACACACCCCTGAGAGATTTATGGTTCTTTTGGGATGAAAACAATATATTATACTAAGACATTACGGGAATAAGTTGAAGAAAAAGTGCAGACCAAAGTCACGCCTACTAAGTCCACGGTTGTGCATTTCTAAAAGCGGTGAACTACTTAAAGGGATAGTATACGAACAATTCTACTCACCCTCATTTCGAGTAAGTGTTGGGACTATTTTCAGAGTAGTCTGTTCCTTTTTAGAGTTATAGACAAAAATGTATGTTCATTTTAATGTAACTGGAGCTCAGATGTCAACTGCTGTGTCTCAAATCGCACACTTATCTAAGTGCACTGCTTTACAGTACACTTTAAGACAGTGCACTTACTTGTGCATTGTGCAAGTTTTGACAGGGTAGTACTGTCCAAATCAAAAACTGCCGCTACACACTTACCTGGAAATGACACTACAGCTTCTTCTTCTACTTACTTCTACAGCTCTATATTGTTTTTGTTTGTTAAAGCGCCTTGTGACCCTGGTCTAGAAAAGGCACTTTACAAATAATCTTTACTTACTTACTTACTTACTACTTTTTAAAGCTTATTGCAACCAGTCGTTGGAACCCTATCGTCGACACTTGACAGAGCTTTTCGCCAATCCAAACAAGTTATTAAGTCGTCTTTCATTTTGTTATTACTGTTGTTATTTACATCGGTATCTGCTCCAAAGACGTAGCTTCCGTTTAGTGTCGTCCACGTCACTAAAGCTGTGTCTTATATCGCATAATTGCGTACTTAAACTTAGTATTTTCAGTGCATAAGTGCGTCTGAATTCTTAGAATTCAAAAATTTCAATTTCAATACAAAATTTCAATACAAAATTGACAAAATTGATGGAGTCTCCTGACTCCTTTAAGAAACATCTTAAGACGTTTCTATTTGTTCAGGCTTTTCCTTGATTTTCTGGAACTTCTGTGTTGTTCTCAGTTTTATCTTGATCTTTAAAGTATATACTTTTTTGAGTATTGTTTTGATTGTTAAAGTGCTTTGTGACCCTGGTCTGGAAAAGCGCTATACAAATAAATATTACTTACTTACTTACGTCACAGATGAACAGTATGGAAGTATTTTGATGTGTTTAAGAGACGAAGATGAAGACGAAGACAACTGAGCTACAGTCGCTAGGTTAAAATGGACTTATGTTTTTGTCTATAACTCTGAAAAGAAAATAAGGGATGGGCAGAAAATGAGTGACATTTTTATTTCGGCTGAACCGATACTTTAACCAGAGGAGGCGATAAGTTATAGGCTCGACGTCTTGAATTAAAAGCTTTTGTGTTGACATACATCCAGAGAGTGCTCACTTCCGTGTTTGTCTTTCTCATCCATCAGCGCCGATCGTTCCAAGATTTTAACGACAAGATACATATATTCTGCATTACGACTCACAATAAAACTTCGGTATTTATTGTGTGATGATGTACAACGATAAGTCACGGCAGATACAGCAGAGTTGATACAGAGAGGGTTGCTTGAAAGTGTTTTTGCTCGTGTCGAACTGAATACTTTCTCTCGTAATTAAAAGAAGAAACATAAAACAAATGTCACGAAAAAATACATTCGGACAGTTTTACAGCAGTGCTGTTGTAAGCAACTTGATGTTGACTTTTTAAACATGATATATAATAATTAATTGGGATTCCGTAGAAGAAGAATACATGTCATAATATATCAATTTTTTTTTTCGAAGTTCGATAACAACACGACCAAAGCGTCCGACAACGATTGTATCTTCTCCTTCTCTCTCCTCAGCCAGGTTAATATAGCAACATAAACATCTTTTCAATAACCTTTAATTGAGTTAGTAGATTGACAGAGGCCATAAATACACAGGGTGGGGTGAGGTACATTTGTCCTCTTGGCAAATATCCAATATCAATCTGCTATTAGTATTGATCGCAGGACAAGCATTATTTTAGCTTTGACATCTGTATTATGAACATGATGCATCGAGTTCAGCAGTAAATCAAAATCCAGGCTGAACTGAAGATGACTGCATTTAATATTTAATACAGATTTTTTTTTTTTAAAGGTCGAGCGATTCATCACCATCATAGTGAATACAAAGATATTGCTCGATAACGAAAATGGATGCCTCTTGTTACAGTCACAGCATCATATTATCGTGGAGTGAATACGATCTTTCGATTGATGTTGATTGTAGCGTCTGTGGTATGAGGTTGTAAAGTATTTGAACGCACGATTGCAGCTTGTTTTCGGTTTCCGTGTCTTAACTAGAAGGAGCTGTCTCATCTCCAGTTAATACAAAACTCTGCAGCGAGAATTCTGACCTGCTCTAGTAGAAGAACTCACATTTCCTCGATCCTTAAATCTCTTCACTGTCTGCCAGTTTCTACAAGAGCAACTTTTCCTTGATTTTCTGAGACTATTGTGTTTATCTCTGTGTTGTCTTGACCTTTTAAGTATTTATTTTATTGGGTATTCATTTTTTGATTGTTTAAGCGCTTTGTGACCCTGGTCTTGAAAAGCACTCTATAAATACTATTTACTTACTTACTTACTATAGTCCAGAGGCGGGTCACGGGGGGCAGCAGCACAAATAATGAATCCCAGCATTTCTTTCTTCATAGCTACTTTTGTCCAAGGCTAGCTGAGATTGATAGTCTCTCCAGTGTGTCCATCGTCTTCCTCAGGTCTCCTACCTGTGGGATGTGCCCTGAACACCTCACCGGGGCTGGAGCATATCTACTCCTACCCTCTCCCAGATAAAGACTCTTCTCTCAAACTTGCAACCAGGTCAAAAACCGCCTACAGAAGTTTGCTTAAGAGACTATGGAATGTCAACTCTGAGTTGGGTGCCGATTAAAGGCTATAGTTTCGGGACAGCAAGAGACAAAAAAAGTTCCCAATTTAGCTTTGTCTGTTTCTGGACCATTGGGGAAAAATTAGTGTACCATGAGAAAACCACATAAGCTCTGGAAGTACATGTTTAAAGAGTGTGTATTACATTTCATAGGGTTATGAATAATGGTTGTTTATGGTGCTCTATGCAAAATAATATTACGGATGCACCAAATTTTTGGCCAAAACATTTTTACCACTGAAAGAACTTGGCCAAAACCGCATGTTGACTTATGTTGATGATGCAAAACCAGATAAGGTGTTCCCGTTGAAGAACGCTGATGCAGATTTTCAGTTTAGATGCTGATTTATTCTTGTAGCGGGTCCTTTGCGTCCCGAATAAATATCGATTTAAAAAATGCGGGATCATTTTTCACCATCAATTCATAAAGATTCAATTAGAGGACTTCTCGGGGTTTGCAAATATTCCATCCGTCCTTCTCAGTTGTACACTCCAGTTTACAATGATTACCATATAGATGCAATAACCTGACGGATGAAACCGTAGGGTAACGCGTACCAGATAATCAACTCAAATGCGTCGCCATCGTTCTTTTTGAAACGACCCCCCGGTAACCTCTGGCGTCGCCACCGAGCCGCATCCGCTAATAACCCGGTGCCATTTGAATAAATGTGCGACTAATATGCTGTAATAAATGTGTGACTACACAAGACACGCTGTGAGTTATGGATTGATAAACTATGATCCGAAAAAAGTTGCGCATAATGTGTTCTAAGGCGGCATTCGGTGTGCGATTATGACTTTCGACTGGAAAATGAGGTTCAATTTTCTCTGTTTTTTTATTTTTTAATGTAATTCTGAACCTTTTTGTGTAACTTCCAACCACGCTTTTTTTTTAACGTTGTAACTCAGCTTTATTTAATTTCACAGCTTGGTATCATTTAAATTAGACGACTAAGAGGTGGAATTTAGCGTAATAAGTAAGGTAATAAATACGACGACATCGGAAAGCCTATGGGCGCTTTCCAGAAATCACTTTAGTTCAGCAGGAGGAAGCTCAATTACCTTATAATTTTATTTCCGCGTGTATTTGACGTGAAGACTGATACGTAATTGAATCTGACTCGCCAGGATTTTAGCTGAATTCTATTTTTACTGATGACTAGACAACCCAAGTAAGAAGTCCCTTTAAATGATACGAAGGAGTGAAAGAGGAGATATTTGGAAATAATTGGGTTATTTAAGGGATTGCTTTGGAAGAAAGATAGATCTAAGGCGTCTATTCAGTAGGAGATCTTAGCCTGTTGCTGAAACTGTTGATTGATTTTTCTTATAACCTTCTGATTCACACTCTTTTCTAGAAGGGGCTTCCACATGCACCCTTTCTACCTTATTCTTCTATATTAAAGGGAAACCAATCTGTTGGTCTAAAATTCATCTTGGACCTTTATTGCACTCATATTTAATTGAAATATTTAAAATTAGTTTAAGCTTTGCCTACTAAAAGCATGTCGTTTTTCTTGAGCCAAAATCTTGTTTACCATTACCACACCCACTCTGCTTTGAGCATCAAGGTTTGTCACTGCGCGTCTTCAATCCGAGAAGTCCCCACCTATAAGAGACTCGTTGTATAAACGAAGCTGGTCGTTATTACAGCTTGCCGGTGGAGGAGTAAAGCCATTATTACATCATAATAGGCTCTTGTAACCTCTCGTTCGCTGAGATTTGAGACGGGGAGAACTTTATAAAGTAAAAACTTTAAAAATGAGGGACTTGCTGCATCTTGGAGAGTGAAAGAACATTTGAAACATTTGTGACTGAGTCAAGAAAGTTGCATTTCTGCATCATTTGTATTTTAAAAAATGAAGACATGAAGAGATCTATGATAACCCCAGAATGTTGAAATTGGGAAAAAATATAATGAACTATCCGAAATACCCGAATTATGGGCCTTACAGTTGATGAAAGGAGCTTAATTCTGGAAATAAACCTTATTAACCAATATGTATTAGAGGGGATAGTTCACCCAAAATCAAACATTTTGTCATTTTCTACTCACCCTATATATCAAAAGTAATTCGTTCCTTTTTGGGGTTATAGGCAAAACATGTATGTTCATTATAATGTAGCGATAGCTGGGTCGATACACACTTGGAGCTCTTATAAGATAAAGCACGAATAGCCTAGTAGCTTCCACAACAAACCAACTTAAAATATGGAGTTATTTAATTATTTTCCTGTGATTCCTCATGTCTAAGTATTTGTAAGTGTAGGTATGTCTGTTTTAACGACAACAAAAGACCGCTACTTTAGCATGAACATCCATTTTTGTCTATAACTCTGAAAAGAACATTTTTTGTTTCCAATTAATTTACATGAGTTAGACTGATATTAATTTTTATGGGGGTCTGTTTCCCCCCTTTTGCTCCCTTGTTCCCTTGACCTAATCGAAATGTCCTCCCCTATAAAACCTTCACAGAGAGGTCAGTAGTCTTCATGCTAATTTCCAAGCAATTCCGTCGCCCTTTGTCATTAATGAAAGGATGACACTTGGACTCACATTTTCCACAATCCCAACCTTAATTTCACTTCCTGAACCAATCGCCTCACGCATGGTCGAGCGTGAATTCTCATTTCAATCAGCCTTCCCGGTGTACCCGGACAAAGAGTCAATACCTCTCCTCTGATTTCTGACACATCTCATCATCTTTAGTGTAACCTCACAGTGGAATAGTGTTATCTGTCCTTCAATATATTCCCCTCACCTCTCATGTCATGTTCGAACTGACAGTAGCTTTGGGCAATTTGGAGTTTAATACCTGCCTCACGCCCTCTGGCTTAACTTTACCCCCGCTTATCCTCTTTACCTTCACACTTCCTCAGACCCTTTGCTCTTTTATGTATGTGTATAAATATATATATATATATATATATATATATATATATATATATATGTGTGTGTGTGTGTGTGTTTCAGTGTGTATGCATCTTAATGCTTTAAAATGTAAACCTAAACAACTGACCTCTCAGTTGAAGGTGGAGAGACACTCCATCTGCTCATAGGAAAGAAGACCCCCATTAAAAACAAATACAATACGTCCAATTTTAATTAATTTTATACCATAAGTGTTAAATACGAAGTAAGGTATATTCCTGGAATTTTAGTAATTGTAAGGATGCCATAAAATGTTTGCTATCAATTTAATCTATACAATGTTTAATCCATATTAAATAAGTAAGACTTTCATTATTTTTAACTCATTTCAGCCATTGTATTGTATTGTTTTTGGGTCCGTGCTCAGTGTTGCCAAAGAGTGTATCCGCAGGTTTCTCTAGTCTGACTGATTGCAAATGTCATCACCGTCGACGCCCACCTGCTACTTTAAGCACATTTCAAGGTGCTTTACATCCTTGTGTCAATAAAAAAGATGCCTACATTTTTTGGCTTGAACATTCGGAAAAATTTGTTAAAGGTCAACTAATGTGAACAACTGACTCACTCATATGTTTCAAATGTTGAAGTCTTCAAGATGCAGTTAGTCCCTCGTCATGACGACGTTTTGAAGTTACTACTTTATAAATTTACCCCCACGTCTGAAATCTTGGCAAACGAGAGGTTACGAGAGCGAAGTCCATTGTGACGTAATAATGGTCTTCACTCCTCTTCCAGTCAGCTGTGATCACGCCCGCTTTGTTTATACAACGAGTCCCTCGGAGGTGGAGACTTCCAGGATTGAACATGTGACAAACCTCAATGCTTGACCAATCACATCAGAGTAAGTATTTTCAGTGGGCGGGGCTTAAGCACATTTTCTAATGTAGATATTTCAATGAAAAGAGGGTTTTGTACAAACAGACACATACTGATAATACAATAGAGGTCCAAGATTTATTTAATACACGCTTAAATTAACACATTAGTTGCTCGTCAAGTCTTTTTTTGAGGGGTTTTATTTTGACTCTTGTCGATAAGAGTCGCCGGTAAAATGAACGACGGGTCACGGCTGCGCCTCGTCGTGAATATTTCCGTTTTAAATTTCCCTCCATCAGTCGTTGAAAAGTTCCTCTCCTCTTTCATGCATTCATCTTATCCAACTTGCATCAGTTCTTATGACTCTGCTCGCAGTTCCGTGGCCGTTACCTAAAGCGGGTGTTGAATATGCATGAGTTAGCCTGATAAACTGCTGCTCTCAGCGCTAAAGTCAGTAGGAAGCCCAACTCAGCAGATGTGGGAGGGATGAGATAGAAAACTTGGTGAAACGGAAACAGGGGGGGGGAACTTGTTTGACTTATCTTTTCCAATGGTAAACGGTGAACCGTCCACACTTTTCCCTTTTAACGAAAAGGGGGGAACACAAGGTGCGATCGGGGTTCAGCTAGCTCACACGCTTAACCTTGAGCGTGCTCGTCTATTTGTCTATGCAGCGAGCTGGCTGCACTGGAATACGCATGTAAGGGCTCGTGTGCAGGATGGTGCGTCTGAATGTGTGTCCATATTATTTTGCCTGAAGCTCTGGACAGTTGCCAGGCAACAGAGGCAGGCAGTCAGCGTGGCGCTCAGTTGGTCATCCACCAAGTAGACATTTACACATGGTTTTCTTTCAAAGTAAAAAAAAAAGAAGCACGGGTCAGTGCTGATACATTGACAACCTAAACTCACATTTATCGTTTATTTACGCTATGTCTCGAAGTTAGGATATTAATTTATTTCCCTGCAACGTTTTTTATCTTTGTTTCTTTGAATCCTCTTTACCCCAAGGATTGAATTGCCATGAAACAAAAACAAAACAGTGAGTTTGTGTTTTTGTTTTTCCTAAAATAAGTCCTAATGCTAATAAATACTTGCCTGCAGTTACTGCTCTAGTAGAAGAACTCACATTTTTTCGATCCTTTAATCTCTTTACTGGCTGCATTTCTTTGGAACGATCTTCCTCTCCCTTAGATTTGATGGAGTCTACTGACTCCATCAAGAAAAATCTAAAGACACTTTTATTCGTGCAGGCTTTACCTTGATTCTCTGAGACTCCTGTGTTTGTCTCGGTGTTATCTTGACCTTTTAATCAATATTTTATTGGGTATTGTTTTGATTGTTTAAGCGTTTGGGACCCAGGTCTAGAAAAGCGCTCTACAAATATTACTTACTTACTTACTTACTTATCTAAGGCTAATAAGTGAATTGTGTACTTTTTTGGTTTGTGTCATGAACTAAAATTCATTTTTTAATCTTACTAAAGTAGAATGTCATTTTTCATTACGTTTAGTTGTAATTTTCTCTTAATTTAACTTGAAAAATAACCAGTTAAAAATTGTTTCCTTAGTGTACTCATGGTTTACTAAAATATTCGATAAATATACAATTACAAAGAGATTTAATGCACTCTGCAACATATCAATTTTAATACTGTAAAAAGCTAATATTCGAGTACATTCCTCCATATTATCCAATTAGGTTTCAATTAGTTTTTACTGATGTCAAGATACAAGGTAAAGACAAAGGTAAATTTATTGAAAATATCTGCACATAGATGGTGTCATTCTGATTAAATTAGCTGCAAACAATGTCACTGCACATTGTTGTATCTTCTTCTCAAACACCAAAACTGTTTGACACGTGCATCCACTAAGTAATGCAAAGAATAGGCTGTAATTTTGATTATTGTCACTTTAATAAATGATAAACTTTTTACTGTTGGGTGTATTGTTGTACCTGGGAATGGTTTAAAGGAATTCTCCAAAAAATAAAAATCCATCCGTTTGTGAGCGACATTTTTCACTCCTGGAACACGGCGATTTGTTTGCTGCACTGCGGGCAGGAATAATGCACTTTTTTTCCGGAGACGTTTTTAAGATACACGTGGAATGTGACTGAGTGAGCTGGGCAGCAGTGATGTGGCTGCTGTCAGGGCTGACAAAGGTGCACCATTTAGCACAGAGCGGAATGTTGCAGAGTAAACTCGACACTTCAGCTTGATGTTTATAGCGAAAAATGAGCCTCGCTTGCATGAGATCGGCTTGAAATGAGGGGAGTTTCATTATAATTGTGTTTTATTTCATTTAATGCCAATTGTATGGAATCCCCAGTGTTCCCGGGGTCTTCAAAACAACAGGCCATAGATAAAAATCCACTTGAAAAGTGATTCAACGGCTATATGAAATGAATGAATGGTTCCAGCAAGAATTTGGACACGGCCGAATGAATCATCATTATGGCAGAAACACTCCAGGTGTAAAGTGCTGTTGTCTGCAGCGCGAGAACGTGGAGCGAGACCGTGATTGTTGTAGAGAGGTGTCGCAGGTTATCATCACCACTGTCGGCATCATCATCACGTTCTAATCATCAACAATAAAACTTCATCTGCATCCACCACGAAGAGAAACAATGCTGATGATCCTCCTCTGCTCGTTGTCTCGTCGAGCTCCCTGTGCTGTTCTTTATAGCTCCTCGTGCCCTTTACAATATACGGCTTCATTCACTCAGACGCCCGGGGAACGCCTTTTCTCTTACCTCCGGTGTATCACTGCAACGTTTCAATATTGCTGCACCACAATGTTTTTTAATGCAGAAACTAAAAAAAAAGGAAATATATATGCGACTTTCTAACCTCAACCCTTTTACCAGTTTAGTCCAGAACTCTTTTCTTAATAGTGGGGTACTGACTATATTCCTAATGGCTCCTTCAACTTCTACATCCACGATAAAAAATCCTCTCCCCTCTAAAATATCTTTCCGGTACTTCAAATGATGCCTACACCCTTTCACTTTCCGTCCATGATAAAAGAGGTACCACTCACCTCCAAATGTCCCAGCCTTACTTACTCCTCACTCGGTTTCTTGCACAAATTCTATCCTAATTGTCTATTTCAGCTAACTGTATACATTTTCCTGTCACTACCCCTACATGTACCCTATCATTTATACTCTTCCTGTCTTCCTACCTCTTCTGTTCTTCACCAAGCCGTAACCCAATTTACGTTGATGTCTTGTCAGTCCTTGTTAATTTGAACATTGACAGATTAGTCTGGGGTTTTTCCCCTCCCTACCGGGATTATAGTATAAAAAAGAAAATAAATTTGTATTTTGACATTTGCATTTTCCACTATTCTTGTTGCACCACCGTCCCACCGGAGCGAAAACATTCAACTGCTCGATGGTAAATGATGAAGTTTAAAATGATGGCAAACATTGTTGAGGTCTTCTGGGGGAACACAGAGTTGTTCCAAGGTCAGGGAGGAGACAAAAGTCTCTGCAAGGTGTCCTGGATCTGTCCTCTGCATGTTTTCACAGGGATGCATCCTAAAAAAGTGCCAGAGCCACCTACACTAGCTTCCATTGAGGAGGTTTGAGTCTCTCCCCAATGACGCAGCTCCTAATCTTGTCCATTTCGAGAAAACTCATTTGGGCCACTTGTGTCCTTGATCGTGTTTTTTGGTTCACAAAGCTTGTGGTAATACTGAGTACTGTCTACCTCCAGTAAGGCTCAATGGACTTATACCTCTAAGACATACTTCACATATTTCAAATGATGCCGAAACCATTTCTCTTTCAATCCACACCATGATAAAAGTGTTACAATTGTCCCAGCCTTGCTTTATGTTCCCATAGTGGTAAATCTTACAGCTAGATTATTTCTTTATCAACTGCATTGATACAAGAACCTCATGGCTGAGAACAACGCTCTATCTTTCCCTAACTTGTGAACAAGAACCTGATACATCTGGAGCAGGAAAGAACATTCCACCATTTTTCTGTGGCCAAATATAATTTTTCCTTATTTAATTTCAAGCTTATCGTGGTGAAGAATCTTGGGTGTTCTAATGACACCTAGGAGCTATTTTGTCATGGGCTGTAATTCTTCCGTGGATCTCTATTTTGGTGTTTGTTTGGATTGTGAAACAGGTCAGAGTCCGGACAAACTGCAGAGCTTTTTGAGCTTTAAGTAATACCATTTTTTCTGAGTTTAACCCAAGAGTGGAAGAATATAGTTATAAGTGTACTATATCATGAGTTACCGAGCCATCCCCCCAAACTGGTGTATTTGGGGCTTTTTATATATTAGGGATAGACAGATATCTGCAGCGATATTCGGCATTTTGAGGCATATCGGCATTGGCCTTAATAATCCGATGGCCGATAAGAGATCAATTAAAAACGCAGCAGTGAAGTTGAGCAACAAGACACACTCGCTCAAACCGGTGGCAGTAATCTCACTCCACACAAAAGTTACTAGATGATGTCATTACGTATAATGACTACTGGTCGTGCCTGTTGCAGTGAGGTGGAGCTTATTTTAAACCGTATATACAAAATGGTTAATAGAAAAATATTTACCAAATAATCACAAACTCACTAAACAGACTAATACATTTTAAGTGAAAACAGTATTCAGAATATCGGCTCAAAATATCAGTTATTGGCCTCCTTGACTACTAATAATTGGTATCTGCCCTGAAAAAAACATATCGGTGTATCTCTATTATATATATATGTATATATGTATTTTTTAACATGTGTTACATTTTTGTATCATATCCTACTCCGTGTGTGGTTTGCGGAAATGTGTATCAGAAAAGTGGTGGTTATCCTCTTTGTCGTGACAAGCTCTCTTCACATGGCGGGTGTGCAGCCTTGAAAAGTCTAATTTGTCAGCGTGGTCCGTGTGAAATCGTGCTATTAAGTTTCCGACAATTATGAGCTGTCATCTTCTATTTTTAGCCGGATTCTGAAATATAAAAGAGCAGGCTTTATGTTGCCCCGCTGATTCACTGGCCTTAACACCGAGGCTCTGCTCACACACTCTTCTCTCTGGTTGAATTTTCCCCCTGCAGGGTTCCTGAGCACAGGAGACCAGTCCGCCAAGGGAAACTATGGCTTGTTGGACCAGATCCAGGCGCTGCGATGGCTAAATGAAAACATTGGCCACTTTGGAGGCGACCCAGAGAGAATCACCATATTTGGCTCTGGAGCCGGCGCAGCTTGTGTGAACCTCCTCATCCTCTCACACCACTCTGAGGGTACTTTCATTGTTTGTTTTTTTTTCCCCCCAATTCAGGACAGTTTTCTATTCTAACATGAACTGCTAATTGTTCGCGACAAGCGATTTTCTATAATGTCAAGGTCAATACTTCAGATAAAGTGTGCATTTGGCTAAAATGAAGTGCACAGAATACCTAAAGCTTCTGCCCCCTGTCGGTGATGAACACTAACCTTTATTAAAGTGACAGAACATTAGCACAAAATGTTTGAAACATAAAAAAAAAAGATACATCAAGAAAGAAATGATGAAAGAAAAATCAAACTTCTCTCCGAACCCAAGGTGTCATTAGCACTGACTCACTCCTGGTCGCCATGACTACTAATGTTTTTTTTAGAGTATGTATTCTGTGGCATCATCCGGAGTTGTTAACAGAATAGAACTCAGATTAAAATGAAGAATAATGTGACTATTTTTTACATTTCATTTTGCGTTTACTATTGTAATATTACAAACAAATGAGTGTCTCTGTATCTACTAATCTTGATATTTAATTGTTCATTAAAGATTACCAAAAATACTTCACAGTACAAAAATCTGTCTCCCTTTGCATTTTCAGTCATAGAGGGAAAGCCGTGTTTTTGCGTAATGTGAGTCACATGACCCACTGAAATGTTTCTTTCCCGACTTCAGACCTAAATTTATAATTTCATAGTGCGGAAAATTCGATATTTGTATTTAATTACATTCAAGCTAAGCACACGAATCCATAAAACATTAAACAATAAAATATAAATTCAATAAATTGCCACAAAGCACTTAAACAGCGCAAAATGTTGAGCATTCAGTAAAGTTGGAACCACTGCTTTTTTTTATTTTTAATTGTAGTGTTGTGAATAATCGGGAAGTTCTACTTAGAGCAAACATAAATACTGTGACTTATCCATGTTTTTTTATGCTGCATCTTCCAACTAAAAATCTCATCGTCCTTTAATGTATGTATCTATAAGATTTGGAGGCAAGTTTATGTCTCTTCATTTCTTGGACTTGAAAAATTATTTTAAAAAAACTGCTTAAATTCCACCAAAACAAAAAACCTTACTGAAATGTGTCCATTTTTTTCCTTGATTTTCTGGAACTCCTGTGTTGTTCTAAGTATTATCTTGGTCTTTAAAGTATATACTGTACTTTTTTGAGTATTGTTTTGATTATTAAAGCGCTTTGTGACCCTGGTCTGGAAAAGCGCTATATAAATAAATATTACTTACTTACTTACATTTAAAAATCATTGAATGGTTGCCTTATAATCTTAATTTTCATCTCTGACTATCTGTAGTGTAGCATTAAACATCATAGAAAGTGATCAGTATTGGCTGCTCACCAAGAATTCCAATTGTGTTATTATTAGATGCCTTAACTCCGGCGATGACATCCTGACCTTCGGGCCGACAAAACCATTAAATGTTCATGAATGTTCAGAGTGGCTGAGGGTGAGCGTAGTGAAATATAAATGTCTGGATAGAGGGTAGAGGGACGCACATCTGAGACCCTCAGCAAATGGGTCATGCGAGCGGGAGAGTAGGAGGTTTGCCAATACTACTACACAACCATTCCAGCTAGTTGATACGATCACTGCTCGTTTTCCCACATTCCTAGAATTCTGCCAAATCATATGCTTAACTGTGAGTTTTTCAAGTAGAAGATGATAGCCCGAGTTATCATGATAGTCTTTTCACATTTTCACTGATTTGACAGCACCTAGTTTACAAAAATGTGTATTTTAGGAGTTGAGTATCGTACCGGTGCACTCATAAAACACTGCACTGGAAAAAAAACAGCCGTTTCTTAAAAGAAAAGCAGCTTAAAATAAGTTAATAATAACAAATATAGCAGCGTCACGACGACAGACGATCTCTCGCTGACGCTCACTGCAGCATGTTTAAATTTAGTCCTTCTATATTTCCCAATTCTTTTAACCCCGGCTGAAAAAAGCTTCCTATCGCGTCATCATGCGACTGCATTGATGCTTTTTATGAAATGTTTAATCTCTCAAGATAAAAACGGATTTGTACTTTAAACTTTATATCAATGTCTCCCTTAAGAGTGATATCTTGATTTTTCAGCAGAAGTTTTGTACCTTTAGCCAAAAGTAAATGGATTAGATAATACTTTGTTTCTTGAAGACGCAAGAAACGTTATATTTATTGCAGAAAAGGGGGCAGGATAACTTTGTGTTTTTGTGTTTCATTAACGTTCTTTTTCAATTGTGCTCTTCACGAACTTGTCTCAAGTGTGACCCACGGGCCATTTGCGGCCCCCATTTCCCAAAAAGTGCGGCCCACCATCTCTTTTATAAATTATTATTATTTTAAACTTCTGAATTCCTCCAATATCAACCAATGTAAGTAGTAAGTAAGTAAGTAAGTAATATTTGTAGAGCGTTTTTCTAGACCAGGGTCACAAAGCGCTTAAAAAAATTAATACAATACCCAATAAAATAGATGCTTATAAGGTCAAAACAACACTGAGACCAACCCAGGATGTGGCACTCTTACAAATACTTAAGGACACCCTAAGTTAGGTGACATGTTTTACACATTAAAAAAAAACAACATAATTATTGGGAGCTTACTATGAGGAGATACAAAGAATTACACTTTCTTAAAGTGATAGTTCACCCAAATTTCACTCATTTTCCACTCATGTCGACTAAGGGTTGGGATTTTTAGAGTAATCCGTTCCTTTTTGGAATTATTGGCAAAAAAAGGGTTATCTATATGACAGTCCAGAATGGGGCTCCATTTTCTCCATCCAAAAAGACAAACTTATCCATATACCTCTATAGTCCTCGTCTGTAATGTCCCTTTTTTTGTGAGGAATTGTTAGAAAAAAATCGTATATATTTTAGGTAGGTAGGTAGAATTTTATGGATCCCTCAGGAGGTCTCCTTCGGGAAATTGTTTTGTTTTTTTTCAAATTATCAACAGCAAATACAGCAATTTTTCATAAAAAATAATAAAAATAAAATAAGAACAAGAACAAAGAGAAATTAAGAGAAAGAACAGAATTGTACAATTTAATAGGAATGAATGAGTCCTTGTGTCTATTTGTTTTGCACCTATTTCAGTCTATTTTAAGATTGTTTGTAGGAGAAGCTAAAAGGCTAACAGACTAAACATATATATTTTTTTACCGCGCTTATCATTCACTTTAAAATGCATTTCTGAAGGTATACAAGGTAACACACCAGTACTTGGCCCTGTCATGATTTATAAAGATATATTTTATCAGACAACAAGGACTTCATTGAAATTGTTTCCTTTCATGTTTTTGGTAGCCTTCATCCACATTGATTTTTTTTTTTTCGGGTGAAGAATTGCAACTCACTCTGGGGAAAGTTTGTGACAAGTACTACGGAGGTCGTTCGGCGTTTTTTGTGAAAGAAACATCTGGCATTTTGGAAAAATATCATCAACTTTAATGAGAGATGGATATGAAAAATAATGGAAACGACATACTTTTTTTTTGTAGCAACTGCACATCGCAAGACACCTTAAAACTAACTTTTCTATTTATCTCATGTATTTTTGATGATTCAATGAATCCGTAATCATACAAAACTGGTTTTATTTTCCCCTTTGCATTTTTAAAATAAGTCATGAAGGGAAAACTGTTTTTTTGGAAGATATTTACATAATTTAAGTCACCTGACCCACTAAAAAATTCCATATTTTACACCTCATAACAGACAAGATTCATTAATTTTGAGACATTTCTATTTCATGATATTCAAAGCTAACCTGTGCAGTTAATTTTATTTTATAACTAAAATGTTTATTTATACAACTGTTGCAAGGTGGTAACATTTCAACTCTAACTAACTATGCTAGCAAGAAAACCATTTAATTTATCTTTTATTTGCAGAATATGTCGTTTTGTTCGACGTCAGATGGTTAAGGAACAAGTTCATAACCTCCAGGTTGTCATTTATGTAGCTTTGATTATATAGTTCCAATAGAACAAGTAGTTACATTAAAAATTAAACTAAAAACAGCCCGAATTCACAGCGAAACCACACAAGAATCCATAAAACATTAAACAAAATTTAAATGCTGATTTGATTTGACGTTCACCACTCTGGTGGCCCCCTGCCAGTCGAGTTTCAGACCCCTTGCTCTAAATGATAATTGAATTTTGAATTAAAAATGTTAGGTGTTAATTCAATGTGAGGCTCTCCAGACATAGGAAATCGAGCCTTGATAAAAGTGAAATACAACATATATATTATAAAACATATAACAGTCTATATTTGACACACTTTTTGTATTTCAATACAGTTAAAATAATAAAAATGTACCGGTCTAACAGAAGTAGTCAGTAGCCTCCATTGACTCTTGTATAATCCAAAAGTTATGGTTCCCTCGGACATTTTTTACATCGTTCCTTTTTCCGGCTACGATGACTCCTCATCTATATTAATGGCCAAAAAAAAAGTCTTAATTCACAAAATCCACATATTTTCCCTGGCGTTTGTGGCGAAGGAGATTCTTCCGCTACATTACCAAATCCCCCCAAAAAAGTTGAAGCGTGAAGAGTTTATTTGAAGGTGTGCAGAGGTGGGCCGAGCCGGGGCCGAGGGCCCAGAGGCTTCTTAATTGATTTCACAGGGAAAAAAAAGGGAGCAGGGGGGCGGGGCCCACGCCGAGTATATGGAAGGGCCTTAAATATTAATGACGGAACCCGCAGATAAAACAGAGGGACGGCAAGACACTTTACATAACAGTGCAGCAGTGGTACACGATTTTATTTCAGCGTCTGTCCTCTTTTTTTTTTTATTATGGTGTTTGCCTCTCCGGTCGTGTTTATCTGAAGCACCGGGTGATTATTTAGAGTTTTCTAATGGAAAGAAGCAGCAGGGGGTCTTCCTCATCCTACTCTGTATGCGACGATCAACAGTCCCTCCTCCCGTGGACGCTCCTTATTTAAAAGCTACAACGCTGGCCTTGAAGGCGTCCTCAGCCGCAGGGCGAAGGGTGTTGGATTAAAAATACATTTTCATCTTGCGATGACTTTTTTCTCTTCCCTTTTTTTTATTTCTCGCCCAGGCTTGTTCCAGCGAGCCATCGCTCAGAGCGGGTCGGCCATATCCAGCTGGTCTGTCAACTACAGGCCGGTGATGTACACCAAGATCCTGGCCAGGAAAGTGGGGTGCACTCTGGGGGACATGGCCGAGCTGGTGGACTGTCTGCGGAGGAAGAGTTTCCGTGAGTTAGTGGACCAAGACATCCAGCCGGCTCGCTACCACATCGCCTTTGGTCCCGTGGTGGACGGTGACGTGGTGCCGGACGACCCTGAGATTCTGATGCAGCAGGTCAGCGCTGCTTTGATTCATGAATCACTTTAATGAAACCATCTCGGTATCCATCCCCTAGCCTTCAGTCGTGTGATTAATTTCTGTGCGTCATGCGCGACACCAGGGCGAGTTCCTGAACTACGACATACTGCTGGGCGTCAACCAGGGAGAAGGCCTGAAGTTTGTGGACGACAACGAAGGCGAGGACGGGGTGACGTCGGCGTCCTTCGACTACACCATCTCCAACTTCGTGGACAATCTGTACGGATACCAATACGGTCAGTGACCCCTTTTTTTTTTACTCTTTTACGACAGCTAAGAGTTCAAAACATAGATAAAGTCTGATGATTATGTAGATAGACATAGGATGGATGGATGGATGGATGGATGGATGGATGGATGGATGGATGGATGGATGGATGGATGGATGGATGGATGGATGGATGGATGGATGGATGGATGGATGGATGGATGGATGGATGGATGGATGGATGGATGGATGGATGGATGGATGGATGGATGGATGGATGGATGGATGGATGGATGGATGGATGGATGGATGGATGGATGGATGGATGGATGGATGGATGGATGGATGGATGGATGGATGGATGAAATTGTTTTTCCAATTAGCACACAGCAATACAGACATACAGACATTACAAGGTAATTCATTAAAAAAAAAAAAAATATATATATATATATATATATATATATATATATATATATATATATATATATATATAAATATAAAAATTAAAATAAAAAAAATACAATTAAAATTAAAATAATAATAAATAAATAAAATAAATATGTAATGAATATCAAGTATTTTTATATTTTTCAAAGAAAATCTAGTTTAACTTCACATCCTATAGAAAGTGGACTGAATTTCACCTGTTTTTTTTTTTATTAAAGCCCTAAAAATGAATCGACTGGACTCGCTAAAAAGCTATTATAGTTAGTTTAAATTTAAATTAAAGATACATCCTTTTTTTTTATATAAAGCTTACATTTTCTCACACACGAAAAAAGAAATCACATAATTGTATCCCTTTACAAATCATTAAGTCATTGGTGTATAATCTAAAAAGAAAACAATAATTATATATTTAGCAGTCAAATGTATTGATTTAAGTGTATCTTAAATAGATCTTGGTCCTCGATTGTACTCATCAATATGTGTCTGTTTGTACAAAACTCTTTTTTCATTTAAATATTTACATAAGAAAATGTGCTTAAGCCCCGCCCACTGTAAACACTGCATTTTTCTGCAGAATAAATCTTGTTACCATAACCATATATCCTTTATATCCATATCAATCTTACATAAGTTTTAAAGTTAAGTAAAATACAATTTCAGAAAATTTCTCTTTTTTTTGTTAATACATTTTACTATATATTTTGGACTACAAAGCGCACTATCAATAAAACCTCTATTTGAATACATAAGAAGCACCAGATTATAAGAGTGCATCAACTTTACTCAACTCGTTCTCAATAACTCTCGACGATGTACTGTAATGCTCAGACAATCCATCAAGCGGTGTGGCTTTGTGGCTTACCAAAAGTAGCACTAAAACATTTTGACAGATTTTTGAGCGCCGTGTACCACATAAAATCGATTCGAGGTCAGTAAGCACAACCAGAATTACTGTAATACATAAGCAGCACTAGATAATAAGGCGCACTCTAGATTTTGGAGAACAGTTAAGGATTTTAATTAGGCTTTTTAGTCCGAAGATTACAGTATAATGGACAAAATAATTCTATCATTTAAAAATAGGTAAATTACATTTATGCTCAAGAAAATATCGTGAAGAACATCTTTTCAGCAATAACTTTTATATGGTAAAGTTTCTGTTTGTTTTGATAGAAGCGGATAAGAGCCAGTGGAAAATCTATAGAATTTAATTCTTACTTGTATTTTTAAAAACAGTCTTAATTTAAGTGAGAATTCTGCCGTCCACCCTGATGCCACATTAAAGAAAATGTTGTTTGAAGCAACTCAGTTCTTCTATTGATGGACAATATTTTGTGTTAAACAAATTTTTTCTTTTTCTTGTTGGTTTAAAAGAGATCAATACTTTTTTTCTTGAAAAACCATGGCTACAATTGCTTTTTATTAATGCAAAACTTGAATCTAACAAGAAATAACTTTTTAGTCAAACGTGCTCTTACAGTAAAGGTAAAGTGATTAATTAAATATCAGCAATATCGTGAAAAATCTTTTACTGTACTATTGATTATAAAATATATGAGGTATGGTCGGACAAGATGGATGGATGGATGGATGGAAGGACGGACGGACGGATGAACTGTATCAATCCCTCTGGAGATCTCCTTCAGACACATAGCAGACACGATGGATTCATGAAAAAAAAAACAGAACAAGTACAAAGTGCAATAAAAACAACAAAGATGACAAAATCTAACCATAAAGAACATAGAATAACAAATAAAAATAACACAAAGAAAAGGATAAACGTGCCATAATTTTCGAACTAAAAGGGTCATCTACTGTCCTATCAGAATTGACACTGTATCATGATACACTTTATTTTTAAAGGGCCACTTGATGGCACTCTCTGCTTTATAATATTTGGCTCTGATCTAGATAAATGGATTAGCTTTATTAATCCCTCTGGAGATCTCTTTTCGGGAAACCGGGTTTCCGGTTCACAGCAGACAATTGAAGGTACAGCAAGTAACATAAGAAAAAGAACAAGAACAAAGTGCAAACAAAAGAACAAAGTCTAAGGAATGACAAAGTGCAAGTATAAAGAACATAGATCATAGGAAATAACACAAAGAAAAAAGGGTAAACTAAGATTAACATAGAATAGAATACATCATAGTTTCACTCCAGTCCTGCCCCCAAATTTAGAATTAATAGCCGAATAGCACAAGGAATGAATGAGTCCCTGAGTCTATTAGTGTTGCATCATGGAAGGAGTGATCGTGCACTTCATCTGCTTCTCTGTTCACTGATGACAGTGTTCAGAGGATGACTGTCATCATCCATGCATGCGATTAAAAGAAAATATATTTTCTTTGTAATTATTATCCGGGTAAGAACTAATTGTGCAGAGTAAAGTAAACCATGTGTGTGTGTCTAACAATTCATCTGTTTTTATTGGTTCCGCCTCTTGGGCCCATGACAGATTCATAGAAGATATTAAGATGAGCAGAATGCCATTTTCTAAAACAGTTTCCACAACAACAGTTGGCTCAGAAACTCCACATAGATAAGTAGTTCTGCAGAACAAATTCCAGCAGAACATGAAATTGGACACGAGCCAACAGCAGCCCTCTTGTACAAAAAAAGTGCGGCACTCGGATAACAAGATTAATCCTGAGATTTGTTGATCAAATTAAAGCCTGAGACATAATTTACTTTTGTTTATTGATTTTTGGGCCTAAGGACAGCCTCCTTTTGAGAGGAGAGAAAAACTGTAATAATAACCATTTCTGCTTTGTTTCAAAATGTTTAATTTAATATCCATCAAGTTTTTTTTTTTTTCTTTTAGTGATTTGCAAATATTAAAATGGCTGATTGTATTTAGACTGACAGGCGGAAATAAAACAAATGATTTTGTCCGATAATTTGTCTTTAAGGCTTCATCTATTAATCAAATCAGTTTTTCTCTTATTAGAATATTTGAATAATGATTGACCTGTATAATCTATAATCCTTATTTTATCTAAACAATGGCATCTTATATAAACATGAACATAAATCCACTTGATATTGACTGGATTTGCCTCCTAGGCCGATTTTATGACAGAGACAGTAGTACCTGGAGACAATCGATCACTTCCAACTATCAAGATCAGGAACATGTACTGTATATACATGGTAGTAACACAGAATCATGTCTGTTTTTTTCAAGGTAAAGATATCTTAAGGGAAACCATAAAGTTCATGTACACAGACTGGGCCGACAGGGACAACAGCGACATGCGCAGGAAGACCCTCCTCGCCCTGTTCACGGACCACCAATGGGTGGCGCCGGCCGTCGCCACGGCCAAACTGCACGCCGAGTTCCAGTCCCCGGTTTACTTCTACACCTTCCACCACCACTGTCAGACCGAGGCCCGGCCCGAGTGGGCGGACGCAGCCCACGGCGACGAAATCCCCTACGTGTTCGGGATCCCCATGGTGGGCGCTATGGACCTATTCCCTTGCAACTTCTCCAAGAACGACGTGATGCTGAGCGCCGTGGTGATGACGTATTGGACTAACTTTGCCAAGACAGGGTGAGTCAATAGTTGTTGACTCAACAATAAGTCTGGTGGATCTTCCCTAGAAACTAGAAACATGACGATGTTCTCTTTTTTTTTAGGGATCCAAACCTACCTGTTCCCCAAGACACCACGTTCATCCACACCAAGCCAAATCGCTTTGAAGAAGTCATCTGGACCAAGTTCAGCTCCAAAGACAAGCAGTACCTACACATCGGGTTGAAGCCTCGTGTCAGGGACAATTACCGGGCCAACAAGGTAGCCTTCTGGCTGGAGTTGGTCCCCCATTTGCACAGCCTTCACAAAGAGAACCTCAGCTCCATCACCACCCGGCTGCCCCCGCGGAAAGGCACGATGAAACCGGGCACCCGCTCGACGCGACCACCGGGCACCTCCACCCTCCCTCCAGACCCGGAGCCGGAGGAGTCCGAGAGACCCCGCTACTCTCCCTTCCCCAGTGAGACGAGAGACTACTCCACCGAGCTGAGCGTCACTGTAGCTGTAGGTGCCTCGCTACTGTTCCTGAATGTCCTGGCGTTTGCTGCACTTTACTACAAACGGGACAAGCGCCATGAACTCATGCAGAGGCGCCACCGCCGGCTGTCCCCGCAGCGCGGCACTACGATGGGAATGGGAATGGGCGTCGGCATGGGAGTGGTCGGCGCCCCACCGCACAACGACCTGGCCCTGAGTCAGGAGGAGGAGCTGATGTCACTGCAGATGAAGCAGCAGAGGGTGGAGCTGGAGCACGGCACCCCCCTGCCGTCCCGGAGCATCCTGGGCGATCTGGAGCCGCTCCGGCCGCCGGTGTGCCCGCCCGACTACACCCTCGCCCTGCGGCGGGCGCCGGAGGATGTGCCGCTGATGACGGCCAACACGATCACCATGATCCCCAGCACCATCAGCAGCATGCAGCCGCTCCACCCCTTCAACACGTACCCACCTGTGCCCGCCCCGTCCACCACCCCAGTCCCCAGCCACAGCAACAATGCCCTGCCCCACCAACACTCCACTACTCGTGTATAGGACCAGGCACAAGCTCTGCCCCCCACCCCCTCCAAAACCCCCTAATGTGGGCCTACACAGACGCACCACCAAACATACATTCTGTCTCATGATGTGATCATACAGAGCTGCAGTTTGTCAGCTTCTACCAGTGATATACCTCTGAGATCTAATCATGGAGGTTTCCATCAAAAGCTCTTTTTGCCAAAAGCTTCATTTAACCCACCTTTTTTTTTTTCAACTGTTAAAGCTGACGCCATATCCACCTCGGAAAAGCAGCTCCCACCCATATATTTTTCCACAAAAACTGAAAGAGCTAATCACATTCGGTCTCATGGGTCGCATCTGCATGTGTTGTCGAGTCACTGTGAGGACTTTGTTCAACGTTAAAAAAAAATTCCGCTCATTTGCCGGAACAAAAGTAGCAAAAGCAGCTTTTTGTCTCAGGCACCATATGCTCCCACAGACTGACAGTCATGAGGCGGAGATTTCTTAAAATTTACAAAACGTGGCTTTGAAAGAAAAAAGAAAAAAAAAAAGAGGCCAAATCTGGAAAGACGAATTTTGGCAAACAGTTTGCAGCACTGTGTCCCAGCAGCTGCTTGTGTTCCCACTTTTTGGAGACTTTTTTTTGACAGTTTTGTATCTAAATCTGTCCCTGTTAGGAGACGAAAAGTTGAATCTTTGCCGCTAAACAATCCCAGATTACAGTTGAGAATTTAGCTCTGTGTCATTAGTCAAAGTCAAAATGTGTAATTTAAGGATTTGTGCAGAATTCCAAATCTCTAAAGTATCGTATTATGTCGGTTTATAAACTAAAATCCAAAAGTAAATTCATTTGTCCAATTTGCATTTGCAGTGGGTTGCACATCGTATCTTTCTCAGGTAGCAAATACTGCATTTAAAGTATATATTTATAAATATTTTCAAACCCTTGCTAATAATTTAATGGATCGTTTAGTACTCAGTACTCGATGGAGGTCTATATTTGTTATTATTACTGTGTTTCTAAACTTCAATCTAAAGTCATTTTGTGTCTGACGGTGTAATTGCCGTATTTTCCGAACTTTTAGGCGCACCGGATTATAAGGCACACCTTCAATGAATGGCCTATTTTAGAACTGTTTTCATTAATGGGGCGCACCAGATTATAAAGCGCATAGAATAAAAGATTCAGTCAAACGTTTGACTGGGGTTACGTTATGCATCCACTAGATAAAGCTGTGCTAAAGGGAACGTCAGAAAAAAGGAAGATAAAGTCAAACTTTATTAAGCGTTTTGACAACTCCGTTCGGTCCCATGGTAACGATGTTCAAATGAAAGCAGCAGCAACTGGTGTTGTGAGCAGACAAATGTTGAGCAAGCAGCAGCGAAGTTGAGCGCATGTATGACAGCTAGAACGCACGTGTATGAATGGTTGAGCGCGCAGCAGAGGGAGTTTGAGTGTACAACAACCAAGACACACTCGCTCAAAAAGGTGGCAGTAATATCACTCCATAGACGTCCTCCATGATGTGACGTGCTTCCTTAATCCCACCCCGTGATGACACAATGACCTAAGAGTCATGAAAGTGTTTATAAACAAGTCACCCACCAGGTAATGTTCATATATAAAGCGCTCCGGATTATAAGGCGCACTGTCTTTTTTTTGAGAAAATTAGAGGCTTTTTAGTGCGCCTTATAGTGCGGAAAATACGGTAGTTTTACATTTAAAAAATAGTCTTTATAATCTTCTGAATTAGTAGTAACTGTATAATTGTACTTTAAATGCAGCATTATGACAAAAAGAAGTGAATAAACTTATTCTAGGACAGACAAATTGGACAAATGAATCCAATTCAGATTTCTTACTAAACTCTTCCTTCCTTTCTTTTCTTCCTAACTTTAGATCAAAGAGAAGATAAAACCAGATCGATCCAGTGTTTCTGATTTCTCTGTCACAGATTTGAAAACAAGTGAAAAGTAAATCACTTTTTAAATATGTTACGGGACAATATTTACACAGAAATATTTCAAATATATTTAACTGACTTCACCAGACAGGAAGTGTTCCTGGAATCCAGGCTGTCCAAACAGATTCACCGCATCTTCATGCTCATCCTGCTCTTTTATCTGTTCTCTCGTTCCCTGCTTCCACTCATCACCTTCCGTCCATTTGTAGCTGGTCTCATCCCTCCATCCC
Source organism: Callionymus lyra (assembly GCF_982586985.1). Lineage (NCBI taxonomy): Eukaryota > Metazoa > Chordata > Actinopteri > Syngnathiformes > Callionymidae > Callionymus > Callionymus lyra. Next base: position 14,362,103 of record NC_141831.1, read on the forward strand.
CCTCCCCACCCTCGCGCCTCTTTCCTCTCTCAAACAATCACTTGTAGACTCTTCTTTCCTTTTGGAGTCTTTTATACAAAAACACAACTGTAATTGATGTATTATTAATAAATTGTAAGGATATGAATGAGGAAGAAAAAAAAAAAAGATATTCTGATATCTCTCGTTTTTACCAGCATTCTTGGTGCCAAGTACTGTGATCAAGTTCCTCTCTCACTGGCGTCCAGTGGACGGTCTGGAGAGATTTCCTCCTGACTGTATCTTATAAGGAATTACCATCATAAAAGTGCCAACGTTTTTTTTTTTTTCTTCTTCTTTTTTTTGTTTTGCTCCACACGTCTTTGTTTTTAAATCACTCGATGTTGCACTGTGGCTGGTCTCTTCTATACAGAGAAATCAGATGTCATTCATCCCTGTATAAAAAAAAAAAAAGAAAAGATCCAATATTCATTTTTTTTTTAAGATCTACTTTGCTATCTGGGATGTTTGCATGTTTTTCTTTTATTTTTTTGTTTGTTTGTTTGCCCTAAAAGTGTGGACAATAGAGTTTGTCTATTTTTCATTTCCAGTTTTTAAACTCAGCTGCACTTTGTGGTACTTTCAAAGCATATTAAAGTATTAAGAGATGAATATTGTGTAAAACTATGATTATAACAAAGAGAGTAAATATTTCCTCTTTATTTTTTTTCACCCCCCCCCCCCACCCTCGTCCCCCTCGTCCCCCTTCCTGTTTCCTAACGCCGAGGCTGAGCCGCCAACACGCCCAGAGAAAAGACTGATGAAAGCCCCTCGTCTCCTATTCTTTGCCGTTTTCTCTTTATCTTTTTGCAACCGTGACGTTTTGCACCGTCACCGTTTCACTTGAAGATCACACCTTTTTTTTTTTTTTTAAGTTGCTGTGGAAACAAACACACGGGAAAGAAAAAAAAAAACAGAATCTCAAGTTCACATGAAACGTCTATATAAGTCTGTGACTGACGTCATTTCTCCATGCTTCAAGTGTTTGAAGAACTGCCTGATCGTTTGTCATCTGATCTTCTGTTGTGTCATGATTCTCCCTCAACACAGTGGGGGGGGAAATATTAATGACAGTGAGGAGGCCTCGCACGCCAGTTTTCACGTCTTACGCACAACCGAACACAAAGATGGGTAACACATGGGACAATTACGGAAAAATAACACCCCCCCCCCCATCCCCCTCTCCCACCCCACCCCACCCCGGATAACCACTGGATTATTCTGACAGTGATCCAAGAGGTGATGGTGGGATAAGTACTGTCATTGCACAGGTATTTTAAAAAGAAAAAAACAAACAAACCCTGATTTTAAATAGAACAAAAAAATCTTCAACGACATTTACCACAGAAAGCGAGTGCGATGTTCTGCATCCCGTCTGCTTCTGAGGAACACACTTTGGATTTAGACTGCCATCCCTCACCTTGGACTAGAGCTGCGAGGACGACAAAAAAAAAATCGGAAAAAAAAACAACAACTGTACATTTTTTTTTTAAGTGTAAGAGAACAAACTGGAATTTGTAAATATTATGTTTGTTGTTTGGTTTGAGTGATTGGCCAGAATTTTACTTTTTTTTTTTTTCTTTCTTTTTTCGTGACAGCAGGTGCAAGTAACGAAAAAAAAAAGATAAAGTCATATATATATATATAAAACATTTTATTCAGAATCACAGCACAGGTCAGGTCATAGGAAGGGATGATATAGAAAATGCACTTACTATTATGATGTCTACAATACAACACTACACTTGGGAAGATTCATGAACTGTTCTAACATATCCCATGATGCTTCACTTCGTAGCTGGCGGAGAGTTTCTAAAGGCATGTCCGGCAGATGTAAACTCTTGGTCTTGATTCTGTTTTGTGTCTTTGTAAAAAACCAAGGTTGACCCAGAACAGAGCTTTGATTCTGTAACTTTACTTTTATTTAATTTGGGAAATTAGCATTTCTCCGCTCGCCCCTTGACATCTTTGAGTTTTTTATTTTTTTATTTATTTTTTTAGCTGAGCCTTGTTTGTTAGTTCACAAACTAAAATCTGCAACACAGTGTTTAAGGTTGGTTAACTCTGAGTTAAATAAGCCAACCTTTGTCATGAAGCCAAAGAAAAGATCATAGCAGGAAATAAAAAAAACGAGGAAAGGAAGTTCACGGGGGACACGCGAACACTAAATAAAGAATCTCTTCGGACCCTGACCCGGGTTTTGAATGTTTTTTTCTTTTGGCGTTTTTTTAAGATAAGAGGTCAGAGAGTTTTTTCTTGTCATTGTGATGGCACAATATCAGAAATGACATGTGTTGCCTCTTTTATCCATTGAGTTTCAGGGGAGCTGCCAACAGAAATTGGAAGCACACTCACCAAGTTTACATATTTACTCTTCAGATTTGGCTTGTGCTCACTCAAAAATAAAAAAAAAATAAAAAAAATCCAAATATATATATATTATTACATTTCTTGCTGAAGGGAAGGCTTGCACCTGTTTGTCTTGTTTGATTTCTGTTTGATTCAGTAACCTGCTTGAAGCTCAAGATACTGTGAGAGAGCATAAAGACCAGACTGGGAAAGACTTAAAGTTAATATTTCTATTTCAAATAGAGGCTATTACACACTGTATGTTGTGTATATGAACTGGAAAATATTAAAAAAGGAGAAAAAAAAAGCTCAAAGAAGTTGGAAGATGTATGTTTTTCTTTTCCAAACACTGTTGCATTGATTCTTTTTGGATGTTTGTGGATCTGCTCTATCTTGAAAAATGTCTTAGCGATGAAGTTCATACCTTCAATCCAGGTCTAAGATTAATGACTTACCCTTCAGCAAATGCGACATCAGTAGCACTGAAAAACATTTGTTCTCCTCTGTAGACAGTTCTCGAGGTGTAAAATGGTCACCCATACGTACTTCGAGGACGACCAAAAATCCCTTCACTGAACTCGTCCTACATCTAAGTTAGCCTCGGGAGAGTTTGTACTGCTTGACCTGTCGATACCTAAGAGATTTCTCACTGGTTCCAAAAGAAAATGGTGTTATAATGGCACTCATGCTTTCCACCACTGAGCCTTACTTTACCTGAGCAAAGAATGTCTCGAAGCCTCCGCAGCGTCCTTCGGTATATACGGCTAACACCCTGCCTGAGGTAGAAGTTACATGTATTTTTATGCATTTATCAGGGAGTATGCTGCTGCAACGTAAGGTCTTGCTCAGAGTAACGACCCCCGGAATGAACCCCTAACTTCTTAGCAACCAGCCACGCTACCATCTGAGCTATGCCGCCCCCTTATGGCAAGGGATTCCTCCAAACTTCAAGCATTCCCTCACTGTATGGAAGGTCTTTCCAGGTCTGTCCTCAGGCTTCCCTCGCCCGACTAATCCAATCACCACCAGACGGTATACGAGTTGACAGCTTCCCTCTTCTGTTCAGTGTCTAAGACACGGTGGGGGTTAATCGGATGAAGTGGGGTCGGTCATTGAACTTAAAGATACCCCTTTTCTCAAACATGGTATTTGTTATCCCAGTCATCCTTTTACGTGCCACGCGGTCATTGCCCAATTTTGGATTAAAGTCCCCCGATGAGTACATTCCAGTACACCATCTAAAAACTCAAGAAGGAGTGGGTAATCTGAAGTGCTTTTAGGTGTGCCATCCATCGAACCAAGTCAGAGGGAAGACACCCTTTTACATACCTTGTCTGGGGACTATAAGCCCCTCTTTTGGCGCTTTTGCAATACAAGTTCCCTGCCCTACTCAAATCGACTTCCATCTGCTCGACACTACCCTGTTGTGTTGTGTTTCCACCAACCCTGCTACTAGTGGGCGAGGCCGTCAGAAGATAGAGCTGCGAAAAGGCAAAGGTGTCCTTACGAGATACAATAAAGTCTGTACCTCATCCACAGACCATGGAACTACTACTACTACTACTACTTTACTTTAGGATTGACATACTGCACTATTTCTTGTGCTGTTTTTCAAATTGATTTGTTTCTTTAGTTAGGAGTCGCGCTGTTGACTCACCTTTTAAGTGCTGGCTTTGCTAGCTTGTAATGATAGCATACCACGCACATGGTAGAGTTGACTTGAGTCACGTGATGCTAAGATGGTAGCCGGTGGAAAGGTACAGGTACTAAAGCTTGAGAAATGTGTTTAGGTACGTTCAAACTATCCAAAGTTGGCACTTCTTACCCAAGACCCTTTTCCCCCTGCTAGATAGTCCAGACGCCCCAAAAAAAAACAATCTAGGGAATCTGGCTGGTACCCAGTCTTCACAATACCCCGGCCTCGATGAGCTCTTCTTGAGGGTGATTGGACCATCACTTGGCAGATCATGGCATTGTCTCAGGAAGTGGTTTGACCAGACCCGGTTAACACCTACCCTACACACCCAAAAAAGGCTCCTGTAAGGGTTTTTGAATCACTTTTTGCTTTGAACCTTTGACTACATTGCTCATATGGTCCTCGAACCACTCCACCATGATAGGGGAGCGATTGAAGGTGAAGAAAATGAGTGTGTGTGGTTGTAATGTTGACCAAACTGTGACTCATTCCACAAGCTCTTTGTTATCTGAAGGATTTTCTGTTTCGGGTGAGGGGGGGGGGGGGGTTTGACGCTGGAACCATCATAGGTAGAGCTGTACTCTCATCTGTGTTTACCCAGCTGTGATGCAAAACCATCTATAATAAAAGTAAATAGAGTTGATCAGAATAACATCTAATACATGCAAAGGATTTCCCTCATTCATGTTGAATTTACCGTCCTTTACGACGCATTTTTATGTTAGAAATAAATCATTCTGCATGACAAGTAGACTAGAAATATATTGTCATACTTACAACATATATGTTGTGCAACATTTATGAGTGCAGTACCACCATATAACCGCTGTATGGCAGTGTGCTGTAGGAAAAATAGCTTTGCTGCACCAAGAAAAAAAAAAAACCTTCCCTCGCTTCTGCCTCCAAACTCTCTCGCTGCTTCAATTCAGAAGCTTCTTGACCTAAAAACAGAATTAAAGGGCCTTCGCTGGTTTGGAAAAAAAAACTGCAGTTGGATTCCAGCTGCCTGCCTCTCTCCGACTGCAGGAGCACCACGTGACCACTTCAACACAATCTGGCTGAGTCAAAAGTGTGTGACTGGTTTTAAACCATGTGACTGCCCCCCCCAACCCCCCTCCCCGGGGGGTCATCTCAGTGTCATGTCACGAGAGATGATGACTGGTGACTGGGTCTCAGCCCAATGAGCATCAGCGAAATGATTTATTAGATTAATTCATTAAATACTGTGGTGACAAAAGAAACAGACTGGAGTGACAGACATACACAGCAAAATATGTTACATATAGCTTTGATTTATCCATTGTTTTTATTGTATTTAATCCATTTTTGACGAACAATAAATTAATTAAATCGTTTAAATATATTTGTATAATATATCGTTTAGCTGTGGTTATCAATTTTGGCCACGTGAGGGCAGTACAAGCTTAGAAAGTGTGTTTTTTTTACTAAGTAAAAGAAATATATATTTTGCAAAATCGACACTTGTTATACCCGTGTTGCTTGGGTTTACTCCGGGCACTCCGGGTTTCCTCCCACAGTCCAAAAACCTACAGAGGTTGACTGAGAACTTGGGTAAATTGTCCATAGGTATGAGTGTGTGTGTGAATCGTTGTCTGTCTTTGTGTGTGCACCCTGCAACAGACTGGCGTCCTGTCCAGGGTGTCCCCTGCCTCTCGCCCCAATGAAACTGGGGTCAGTTTCCCCACGACCCCCACCCCGGGATAAAGCAGTAGAAAATTAACGAATGAATGAATGAATGACACTTTTAATGTGTTTAAAGAATACATATTTTTTATTATTTAAAAAAAAAACTTGTTTTTATTAAGGTATGAATAATTATTTAAACTTTTTTTTTTTAAATAGAAAACGACAAGCGTTATTTTTGTGGGTCACCAACAGACAGGAATATACTTACAGTAGCAGTCTGTTTAATTTCAATGTTCTAATGAGACTGACTGTGTTTAATGATTCTTGTCAATAATGTTTTCAAATATACAGAAATATGTATTTTTTAAGTGGGTCACATATAGTGAGGTTAAAACGATTATGGTGCCAAAACCTTTTTAACTTTTCATGACCAGAGATGATGAGAAAATAACAGTAGTAATTTAATATGTTATTATATTATTCTTGTAATTTACAGTTACTATAAAGTCCAAAATTATCATTAGTATAAAATTGGTAAAACCCAATAAATGAATACGTTTAATTGGTGTTTTACAGGATTTTTTTTGTTGTCACTGACATTTTTACTGAGACCTGATGATGACAGCCAGATCACAGCACCACATTTATATATATATATATATATATATATATATATATATATATATAGGGATAGGCTAGGTGGTCACAAATATTTCTATAATTCAAAAGCCCAATCCACAATTATTATTATTATTACACTAATTTATTCATTAAAAATAGAGCATTTTATTCATTTATAATACTCATGTAATATATACAAATACTGGATATATGTTGCTACCCTTTATCAAATGTAGACTTCCTTTTACATGAATACACAAATCTACAACACGTAAAGTATTAATTCAACAAATGCATACTGTGTCCAATTGTGCTTATCGCATATAAAAAGCCTTGCAATAATAATGTATAAAATATGAAATAAACACTATTAAACTTATAATATGGGTTTGTTTTGTTATTGTAAATGTATTTCTTTTTTTTTTTGCAATGATCTCTAACTTTTTCATTTAATAACATCCAAACCATTAAGTCTAGAATATTGTGTCACAATATTATTAAATTTTCTTCGTGTCACTTATGGATGAACGTGTGTTTGATCTAGTGATTGTGTACTTGTGAAACGTGATATATGGTTCGATATACAACTGAAAGATTTGGTTGGTGTTTTTTTCTTTCTACACTGTCTGGGAAGACTGAGCTGAAGTGAATCGTAGACGCCGCTAGAGGGGGTGGTGGAGCCCCAGCTGGGTGCCCTTTAAATCCCTCATCTTGGTTCTGCACCAAAGTCTTCTGATTGGTTCAAATCACCCACGAGGGCTTGCGGCTCGACCAATGAGGTGTGAGCTGTTCTGTTGCTAAGGCGCCATGCTGTACCAAAAAAAAAAATGCTACCAGAACTTCTAACCAGAATCCTCCGTAGCTTCGCTATGATCGCGTTCCTTACTCACGCACGCTCACTGACGCGGCCGTTGAGCACCGCGAGGTTTCCGGTTGAAAAGCAGGACTTTTAACCGCCGGTTCAAACATGAAGCGGCGCCATTAGCCCCGCCCCCTTCGGTGTGTCACCTGACACTTCCTCTATGTTGCCATTTAAATCCCCCCCTTTACAACAGCTTCCTGTCTGTGCAAAAAAAAAGAAAAGAAAGAAGACATGATTGGCCAACGTTTTGTTCGGAAACTGCAGAAGTGTAGAGTTTCCCTACACGACTTAAACACGGGCGAATTCCCAACTTTAAAACACACACAGTCGTAAAAAGGAGGATTAAAAGCCGACCTCTGTCTGCCTCCCCTTCTTCCTTTTCTGCAAAAGCCGGAGGAAACCTCGCCTCCCATTGGCTCAGCCGCGTGAGTGACAGCGACAAAAAAAAAAGTCCCGCCCCCCGCGAGTCTGCTACGAGCCTGCCGGAGCATCGGGAGAGTGGAGTGGAAACAGGAAGAGAAGGAGAAGGAAAAGGAAAGGAAGGAGACGAGAGGAGAGAGGAACGGGTGAGACAAGGTGGTGGAGAGAGAAAGGGAGGAGAAAAAAAGGGGGTTCCGAGGGGCGTGTGGATCAAAGGGAACCGAAAAAAAAAAAAGGTAATAGAAATGCTATATATTTTGATGTTGCTACGAGAAATGGCGGCTTTTTCTTTTTTATATATCCCCCCTCTCTCGTTATTTTCGAATGTGTGACAATATTGTGCAAACACTGTGATATACTGCAGTCTACAGACTCCATGTTCACGCATGAAAGACACACACACACACACACGAGCATGTGCACGTGCAGACAGAGATGTGAATGATGAATGTGGCTCAGTGGCTTCCGTGACAACGTTTACTATATTAACACACAGAGTCTCCATTCTTGTTGACACTTCCACTGGTATTTTTGTTTGCTACTTCAAAAAACTGCTTGTGTATTGTCTCATCTCCAGTACACATGACACACTTCTTCAGCATTGTACACAATGGGAGCCTGTCAGTGGATTTTAAAAACCACTTGTGTTTTGTTTTTTTTTCCAGTGGTGCTTACTTTTGTCACCAAAGTGTAACTTGAAGGGATAATAGAAATCACTGTCTACTCAGTCTCATGTCAATTCTTCAGAGTAATCCTTTCTCTTTTTTAAGAGTTACAGGCGGAAATACACGTCCAAAGACGCAACGAAAAACATCCAAATACCTCCATACAGCTCGTCTGTAAAGTGCTTATTGTAATGAAGCTCCGACATTATGAATTCCTCCAATTTTTCTTTTTAAAAAAGTATATTATAAGCTCGTTTGTAACCGAGGATTCCTACCGTCGCGTAGTGAATCTTCAGCTTGAAATATAGTCTCATTTAATTCGTTTTTTCGGCAGCAATTTCTCACGTCAAGCCTTCAATACGAGAGGGACGTTATAGACGAGCAGTATGGAGGTATTTGGATGAATAAAAGTGAGCTCCTTCATATTTTCCAAAAAGAAAAACAAGGATTACTCTTGATATTTGACACAAGACTAGAGTAGAAAAAGATTGAAATTCCGAGTGAGCCATCCCTTTTAAGTGCACCCTCACCTTTGAACCTGTTGACCTTCCTCATTTTTTCTTTGTTTGCTTGAGGGTAACCCACTTTTTTTTTTTTTGCAACACTTGCAAAAAGAATCACAATCCTCTTGACCTCACCGTGGTACATTCCACACGCCGCTTTGTGGAATGTACCATCGTGAGGTCACTGTCAAAAAATCCGTGAAGAAGGAAGACGGGGCGAGAGCGTCGGGAAGCACGGCTGCGAGGGGAGGGTTATTTTTAGATCGGTAATTGGTATTCAGTCTCTACTGTACATTCTCCTGCTGGAGTTATTTTTACCTTTTTGGCTCTTATCATTTAGTCATAAACTGCTTATGAAATACACATCTATGTTGTCTTTTTGTCGAGCAGCATTCCGTTACTTTTCCCCCCTTCATTCCTTCGCTCCTTGCCGTCGCTAGCGTGCCTCCGGTGCAGCCCACTTGCCTTTTATGGTATACGATTGTTGAAATCCATGCACAAAGATTGCACATCTGCAGTGGGTTTTTTTTTTTCTCGCTGCAGCTGGCATGCAGCCTCTGACACTACCCTGTGTAGAGAGGAGCCAGAGGCCTGTCTGCCGGTTCATGGCTAAATGATATCATTGGTTGCCTAGGATACGAGGACACGGCATGTGGAGCGAAGGAATACTTGAACCCCGGAAAAAAAAAAAGAAAAAGCAGCTGGGATATTGGATAGAAAAGGATTCTTGTTAAAACTAGTTCTGCAGAGTAAAACAATGGAGTGTGAAGGTGGAACAATAGATCCATCGTTCTCCTCTCTTTGTTTAGAATAAGTTGATTTTTTTCATAATCTTGCATCTACATAGGAATGTGCATGTATAGCAATTTAAAAAATAAACTTGAATCTTGAATGTGACTATCATAACATCCACTCTCTCTCCTCCACTATTTGTGTTTCTGCCAGATAGTAGAGGGCGGGCATGTCTATTTAAAGGGAACAGAGTGTGCACAGGTCCGCTGTCTGGCTGTTGCTGACTGCTGACATCATCACAGAGCGTGTCTCCTCTTTTTCACCACCGCAAGGTACGACGGCGTGCACGCGCCCACCCGTGTCGAGTGTCACGTTTGTGGGTCAATTCCAATGCTGTTCATGAAGTAAAGTATATGAACAAAACGACTACTAAGAACTAGATGAGCAGTTTTTTTTAAAATATTCTTTGGATTTGTTTGACATCCAAACTTTCGTTTGTATGTACAGTAAGCATTTAAAAAAAAAAAAACGTTTTAATTAAGAACTACATTAACTAAAGATATCAAATACATTTCAATAAGTAATATTAGGGGTTTTAGGAAATACAAATACACAAAGGTTTCTCTTTTTACGATATCAAATTTTTTTAAATTTTATTTACAAATAACCTGTAAATATTCACAGCGGTCATTTTTGTGTTGCATTAAGCTATAGACTGCTGGATGGAATTAAATCAACAACAATAAAACTCCCCAAGGTCCTAGCTATGACTGAGGACGAGAGGATACATTGGACACATTTTGGTTTCAAAACAAATGAAAGCAGTTACGACTTTTAAAAAAGTGATGTGGTCTGTAAATTCTGCAACACCAGAGTCAAGTACTCGACAATACTACAAATATATCCTTGTTACTGCAGTATTGAAATATATCACAACATACCGTATCATTGTCCTTGTATCTTGATGCGTATCATATTCCTAATTTCTCGCCAGTACACGCCCCTACGATATATATTTAAGCAGATATTTGTTTTTCATTATTGTGGACTATAAAAATGATCCAAATACTGTTATTGTACATAAAATGTATCTATGTATCTTGTTAAGTATGTAAATGTATCTTAATACTTAACTTTATCAATTTAAGAATTTTAACATTCATACAAAGGCAACATCGCTGCTTTTAGAAGCCTTTCTTATACACTTATTCCCTTTTACTTGTAAGGATATATATATAAATATATATATTTATAATATTTTATTTGATTTATAGCTGATGTACTATTACTTTTTAGCAAGAGAGTGTTAGTTACATTTTATTAGAACACTGCCAAATCAGATGGTTACATCTCAATATCCATGAACAAATACAGAGCTCTACCAATCTTGTTTTAAAACCCACACTGTGTTGTTTAAAGTACGCATTCCTGAACCAAAGATATTTACTTCTAAGCATAGAGTTCCCCGACAGCAACCAAACTCCTCTTTTCGCACATGGCATCATTTTGAGGCTGGAGCTCAATTCCAGATGTCTCAAGTCAAGCCTGCACAGATGGATTTAATATTGGACGCACAGAGCCATTGTTGTGCAGACTTGAGCCAGAGCTGCTGCTGACTGACAGCTCCTCCTACCAAACACTAACAAAAGTGTGTTCCATGGTGCAGCAGGGAGGCTCTGGAACAGATGGTGCATGTGCCGACTCTGTTTCCAATCCTTGTAAAAACTCTGCTCTCCAACTCTGAATTTTAAAAAAAAGGCTTTTATTGTGTCTTTTTAATTGTATCTTGCCTAGTGTGTCTATGATAAGGAGATTATTTTACAAACACAACTATTATTAAGATAAATATAAAACTTCCTTTGGGTTTCTTTTTATTATAATTGATTGTATCTATGGTTATTACTACCTATCTTGATGGGATAATGGACCCTTTAAAAAATGTATATGAAAAAAAACCTTGCAAAATTTGTGATGTATACATTTAATTAATATATTGTACGACCCATTTCAAGCTTTCAAATCGATATTCTAGAGACACGCAACAGCACAGTGGAAGTGACTATTAATAGTTTTGCTTATGTTGTTTTTTGCCTATAGGTGTGAAGTGGAGGGCCTCCCATACACAGACCAACACTGGTAACTATACTGTTTTAAGTTAATATCTAGAAAATGTAACACCGAAGTAGTTTTCATTTTATACTGTATATATTTTTATGATTAGTTCAACATCATTACACAGAGTCGTGATGTCAAACTCTATCATGCGTGGGGCTAAAGTCGCAGGGGGAAAGATATTGCATATTTAATATTTAACCGAATTGTCTGTGACAGAAAGGCCAATTGTGATATTGTCAATCTTGGAAGCTTTAAATCAATTTTAATTAACTCTCTTTTCCTTTCCTGTGAATCTTATTGGAAGTAACTGTATAATCGTTGACATAATTTTGAATTTTCATTGTCTTATCTGAAACACTGGCATCTTAGAAGTTCATGGTATCGACATGAACATTGATCTACTTTTGAATTAAGCAAACCAAACGGTTTTGGCCCCCTGGCCTAGAGTTTAACATGAGCCTAAAGGCTTTGTTTTTCTTGCTTTTTTGACTAAAAGCCGGTCCTTGATAGATGTTTCTACTTTGGCCTTAAGACTTGCAAGATTCATTTTAATGTTGCGTCCGGAACAAAATCTCCACTCTGTTTTTAGTTTCACAATATTTTTGTTTCAGGCTGCATGTATCATCCGGCAGAGCTGTACTCTGGTCGAAACACATGGGACTCCTATCCAGCTGGGGGACCTAGCAGAGCCAGACCATGGGCTCCTGTGAACAATCGGCCATGGAGTCAAGCTGAAAGGTGCTTTAAATCCAACGTCTGATGTTTTAATCGGAGATTACGTAATGCATTAAAGAGTAGGTGTAACTTTACCATATATTACTAACAAAAGAATGGAGGCTCTCACTAGTGCGACAAAAACGTACCTCAAAGATGTTGAGAAGGAAAAACAAGAATCTTAATTTAGCCTCTGTGGAATGTGGAAGAGCTTTAGGACTCAGTGACCCAATCTCGGGGTCACATGGGCAGGTGGGAGACTGGTCTGGGTTGACTTTAGATAAACACCACTTCAAGGCTCTGAGGGGTGATTGGATTCTCAGAATCATGCCGGGGTGTATATGGATCCCCTTGTTCGCTGGGTGTGTTGACAAGTACCTAAACATCTTGTCAGTGATGCTTGGATACACTTGCAAAACTACTTAGCATTTGCCAGAATAAAAAAAACAAGATTACAAATTCCTGGGTGACTGTGCTTTTTGCTAAATTGGTTCAATCTGAGCCCCGGATATGGGAGCAATTGTTTCTTTTATGTTTGCACAGAGGTCGTTTTTGAAATGCTAATTAAATGTTTGTTTATTTTTATTATTTTATGCATTATATTTTTTGTTGTCTACATAGCCCTGGACATTACATGGTAAAATATGTTATTAATTGATCTCTTACACTATATTTCCGTTTCAATTTTCACCCTGAATTGTATTTTTTTAAGTGTTTATGTTTGAGACCTCATAATGTTGCGGCTGCATTAGCAGACTTTCGCTCTCTGGGCTTCTTTCTTTCATAAGTACCTACGATGTAACAATTTTAAACTACATTGTGCATCCTAATATTGTTTAAATAGCCGATACGAGCACATAACATTTTGTAGCTACGTTTTATCGAGTACAAATGTTTTTCTTTTTTTATCAAAATCTCAAAATTTAGGAAAGTTATTTCACAACACGATCTGGAGTTTATAATCCATGCGTTTGTGTCTTCTCGTTTGGACTATCGGAATAGTTAATTTTCGTGTCTAAACAAGAAGGAGCTGTCTCGCCTGCAGTTAATACAAAACTCTGCAGCGAGAATTTTGAGCAGCTCTAGTAGGAGAAATCGCATTTCCCCGATACTTAAAACTCTGGCTGCCTGTTTCTTTCAGGATTAATTTTGTATTGCTTTCGATTGTTCAAGCTCTTTGTGACCCTGGTCTAGAAAGGGGTTTTACAAATGACTATTACCTACTTACTTACCATGTAAATTCATCTTCATGGCAGGTGCCAGGGAGGTCGCAATCAAACCCATCATCCACCATTAAATCACCTTTACAATCGGTGAGTCAGCTTGTGCCGCCTCTTAATTCTATACTTTGAAATGTGTTCCTCAATCCAGCTTTTCCTTTGAACTAGGGAGGAGCGAACAATCAACCATGCAGCAGACAGGAACATCCCTCACAGCAACAGGCAGCTTTTACGCAATTGGGATGGCAAAGAACCAGCATTTGGGGCCCAAAACTGGCACCACAACTCCACACGCTCATTCCACAACAGAGAGGGCAGCAACAATGGTTATCTAACCGGAGCTGGGAAGCGCTACACGAACTGGGACAGCCATGTCAGCAATGCCCCGGTAACGCCACAGTTTTTCTCTCGTTCGATTGATTCTTACGAAATCTGATGTTTTTTTGTTTTTTTTGTCCTGCAGCGCGGAGGCCCTCGACCGTACCACAACAACAGAGAGCTTCAGTCTTCGCCAGAGAAGTGGGCTCAGTCCGAATCGCGCAGGAGTTTCCCAGATCGGATGATGAACAACAGACCGGGACCCTGGAAACGACCGCTCCCACACCAGCATCGCGATGAAAGGCACCAGCACAGTCCACCGCCACGTCACCCCCCGTTTCCGAGGGACGAGTATCCTCCCAAGCGGAGCAAAGATTCATGCCCTGAACAGGTAATCCATGAATCCCTGCGTCCTAACAATATTTTGTCCATCACGACACGGGTATTAAGATACGATATTTTGGGATACTGTAGGAACAAGGATTTATTTGTAGTATTGGCGAGTACTTGACTCTGGTGTTGCAGAATTTACAGACCACGTGACCAAAATATGTACAAACATCAGCTGCTGGAGTCAACTGTATCCTCTCGTCCTCAGTCATTGCCAGGATCTCACTGAATTCTATTGTTTTATTAGCTGCGGAGGACGTAACGACTGCTGTCATCTAGTAGTCAGAAGTTTAAAGCAACACAAAAATGAATTTAGTGAATACTTGCAGATTAGCTGTGAATATATAATAACGGTCATTGCGGTATTGTGAAAAAAATATTGCGATGTTTAACTGTATTGCAATTTCATTAAATTGCTAGTTTATCTGTTGAAATCAAATCTTAGAAAAAAGTTGTATTTCTTTACTTCTTGTAGTTGTTAATTCTGTTTATTTATTTAAGGAAATTTTGTGGGTTTTTTATTGTGTAACTTGTGATTAGTAAACTAATCCTGAGACAATACACATTACATTTTTATTATAGATACAGTCCTGTTTAATATTCATCCTTTTTTGTATTGTAAGTGTAATATTAATACACTTAATTGTTGTTTTTTATGAAACAGTATCGTATTATTCTGTTTTCTGACGCTTCAATAACGACTGAATCGACGTCATGTTTCAGATCCACACAGGACAGAAGCCAACCAGGGATCCTTCACCATCTCGCCGTCACTACCACTGCAACAAAGATGACCTGAATCCTCAGGAAAAGGCAGCTCACCGCCGCTCTGACCACAGGACCTCAGCAACACAGCAACAGGTTGAGTAAAAGTTTAAGAAAAAAAAAAGAGAAAAAAGAATAACCTCCATAATTCCTCAGGAAACCTCTAGACCAAGAACCGGAGGACACGGCTTCAGCCACACAGACGACCAGATCGGTGACTACAGACCACCACATCTTGAAAACAAAGGGGGGAGTTTGCAGAAAACACAATCTTCACCAGCAGACCACCACACCCGTGTGCCTTACAGCCAGTCAAACCATCATCAACACGTGCAGCGGCACACAGACCAGCTCCAAACTCTGCAGCACAAGCCACAGCTGCAGTCGTCGGAGGACAAGGCTCACCAGAGGAATCCCTGCAGACTAAGCACAGTGAGCTTTCTTTTAGTCTATTTGCTTTAAATATGATTTTTACAAATACGAGTGCCATAAACATATTTTAAAAGAAAATTCTTGGTATTCTGCCTCACATAATTTAGTTTGTTTTCTACCGTAATACCTTGATCAGGTTTGCAACAGCGTTTTTAAGTGCAGCTTGAAGGCAGCTCACTTGAACGCTGTTTTAAAAGAGTAGGACTTGGTTCGTTTGGAAATCCAACCTTTTTTTTGCAATGCCTCTGTGTGAAATTTGAGTTTGAAATGAGCTTAATTTTTTAAGTGTGGCATTGAACCGGTTCACGTGCGCTTATATGTGAACTTGTATCTCTTGTTTAGACAAGGAGGAACTACATGAACAGGAAAAACGTTTTTTGGGAAATAAGCTTTTTAAACATGCAGAAAATAAACTGGCTAGAAGTATTAACTTTATTTACAATACATGTACACATTTCTGAGTGTATTTACTGGATCTCCCATTAGCCCTATAAATGAGTGTATTCTGTTTAAATGTATTTCAATATAAATCTTTCCTTTTTTTTTACCTTGTATACATAATTTCCTATCGCTTTTTTTATTATCTAATTATGGCAGGCCTGGTATTTCATAAACACTTGCTTGGTTTTGTTGGAACATTCATGGATACATTCATATAATGCAGCTTTTAATTTAATGTTTTTTTAATTTAAATATATATATATATTATATGCCACTTTAATTTAATATCTATGTTTTTAGATTAATTATATTTTTTTAAGTGTATTTTATCCGTCTCGTTTTATTTAATTATTTTTTATTTCCTTTTTTATTCTATACTTTCATCACTTAAAAAAAAATCCTGTGTTGTGTTTGCAACATGTATTTATTTTTATTCTTTAATAAAAAGTGATCGGTCTGGTTGTAAAAGAAGGAAATATAAATGCTACAAGTTAGCTTAGCATCGATCATTTTTAAAAGTGTTACAGGACTGTTGGGGGGTATAGAAAGGATTTTATATATATCATTGAATTACAATCTTTCTGTCTAAATAAGTTGCACCGTTTTAAGGTGCAAACTATATATGTACACAAATTCAAATAATAACAAAACAAACAAAACAATATTACATTTGTATGGCTTTTATTTAAGTGTGCTCTATTGTAAGGAAACTTGGATTAAGTATTTTAATTTCTGGTCAGAAGTGGGACTTTTTTAATAACAGATTTTGGATGTTTTCTTTATTCTCTGTATTATGTTTTCAGGAACCTCAGCATCACCGTCAAAGGGATTCAGTCAATTCCAGATCTTCAGGTTCAGAATTGCCCCCGTATTCCTCCCGCAGTCCCAAAAGTTGTACACCTGCTTGCCCTCCCTCGAATCCTGCCTCCACCAGCAGAGAAGATCCATCGCTCAGTGAACTGCACAGTCAAAGCTACAGGGAACCAAAAGTCCACAGTAGTCCCGACGGCTGCTCCAGACAAAGCTCTGCATCCATCTCCCCGAAGAGGCCGCAGTCCAGTCCAAACTCAAAGTCCTCTGACTCCAAATACAAAAAGTCATCTCACCCAATCCAATCAAAGGAACTAAAAAGTCTCCCAACATCTGGGTGTAAACAAGCAGATAAGATGAGGAAAGTGAGGAGCGATGAAAAAAGTGAAAAGATTTACATGAAGAGAAAAAAGCATAAAGAGGAAAAACGATTAGAAGACAGAAAAAAGAAAAAGCATAAATTAATAAATGAGACAAAATTAACGGTGAAAACAAAACACAAAGTTTCAAGAGTGTCTTCTGAAGAAAGAATCAAAATCCAAACAACGGATCAGACTCGCGAGAGTCGAGACCGGTCCGTCTCTCGCCCGCCCAAACGCAAGCACAGAGAGACCAGGAACCGTGTGGAAAAGACATCATGCCGACCATCCGTAAAACCTCCGAAGAAGAAACCTTCGAGTGAGAAAGCCACTTGTCCCGGTGAGCCTCCCGCTAAACCTGTGCACCATAAACTTCTCAAAAATAAAAGCGGTTCAGTAAAAATTCCGGAGAAAGAAAGGGAAGCTGCCAAATCGATCAGGAAGACGACGTCCGTCTCGAAGATTTCAGTGGATGAAGTGGAGCCTCTTGGCACGTCATGTACAATCACGGCTAGTGTCGAGCAAAGACAAGTCCTCAAAGCGCCGGATCTTCAGCCCGTGGCCGTGATCGGAACTGAAGTTGGAGACATCGCAAACACTCCGCCCGTCCTGAGCTGGCAGGGCTCGCCGGTGTCGGACCTGGGCGAGGACGAGGAGGAGCTAGAGAAGGGAGTCATCAGGAGACCTGTGCTCCAGGCCAGCCCCACCCAGTGCCTTTCTCCACGTCCACCGCTTGAGGACCTCGATGACACCACCGAGGATCCGGGTCAGTCTCCGCAGAAAAAGATGGAGCAAGAAAATGAGGAAAATGTGAAGAAAGAAGGATCTTTTCTCCGGGAGCTAAAGCACCACAAAGCAGGGCTCGACGACGTGTTTAAAAGCCTGGCCACATTTCTGGGTGGACA
Source organism: Callionymus lyra (assembly GCF_982586985.1). Taxonomy (NCBI): domain Eukaryota; kingdom Metazoa; phylum Chordata; class Actinopteri; order Syngnathiformes; family Callionymidae; genus Callionymus; species Callionymus lyra. The sequence goes on from NC_141831.1 coordinate 14,380,085, forward strand.
AAGGGTGACCTGTCGAGGTGGTCCATTCGGGGCTCGCCCCTCCAGCCCCTCCAAGATGGTCAAATTCGCTTCATCTCTGTCCCTGGGGCCAGAGGTCTACAATCAGGATAGCCAGGATTTATCAATCAAATTCGATCCCTCCGATAATCTTTCTTCGACACACACTACCTCAAACACCGTGTGTTCGACCGACCCGGGCGAGCCTGGAACCGACGACCTCGAGCAGAAGAGGCCGGAGGTGCCCGACGCGGACAGGAAAGAGAAACCGCCGGTGAAGGAAGAGAACGTCGGCGACAACTCGTCTCTTCTGGACGCGTCGTTGAGCGCAGAGCTGAGGGTGACGACCACACACACGCTCCTCACCAACACGCCGTCCAAGGATGAGGCGGTTCACAACTCGGAGACGAAACACGGTGCCAAAAACAGGAAGCGAAAAGCCAAGGAGGCGGAAAAAGAAGAGGACGTCGGGACGAAAATGAAGAAGAAGGAAAGCGGTGAGAAAAACGGAGTAAGAAAAGAAAAAGGATTCGCACATAAAAAGCAAGTCTCATCCTCGAAAAACTCAAAGGATTCCAAGCAGAAGTCTCAGGGAGACGAGGCGAAAATAAAGAAGAAGCTGAAACATCAACCAACGGCTTGTTCGGTTTTCACGCTGCAACATTCTGAACCTGCAAGTCTCCCCCCCTTTTTGTTAGCCCTACCTGAGTCCCTGAAACAACGAGCCCTCTCGCTCGGGTTCACTAAAGATCCCAAGGTCCTCCTGGTCAGGATGAAAGTGGAAACCGGACGGACGTTCAACGTGTCAGAGTTCAAGGAAGAAAACATCCCGCTGGCCGAGATCAGCATTAAAAACACTGGCTGGGAAGTTGTCCGAGCCTGCAAGTGAGTTAACGACACTTGAGTTCAACTTTTAATTCATGATCTTGATGGGGGCGGGCCGGGTTTCTTATAGGTCTGCAAGACTTACCGGAAAATTTAAGGAATCGTTTCTGCTTTCGACTCTCTCTGTCAAACCAAATATTTCCATCCAAAACCCAATTCCACGGGAAAAGTTAAATCCTCCAACTCCGAGCATTTACGTGAGTTTTTACACCTGCTTCATGGACCTTTTAAACTCGCTTTTTATCCTGGTGTCAAATATAGAAACGTGTCAGAGTCATTCTGTTCTACTGTCGCACTGTACTTAAGAACGAGTCTGTAATTACGACGATGTCTTCTCTGCAGTTGGAGAGCAAGCGAGACGCCTTCTCTCCGGCTCTGCTGCAGTTCTGCACAGACCCCAAAAACGCTGTCACTGTCATCAGGGGTCTCGCCGGCTCCCTTCGCCTCCGTGAGTTATTTTTCTATTTTACTAAATAATAATACATTTAAAAGTCTTAAGCTTGTATCACATGATCACGATAATCATTAAAAAAATAAATAAACATAACATTTATTTCTAGGATCTTGTCTGGAGTTGGTTGAATCTGATTTAAATTTATGAACAAATGTGTTCTACCAGCACCTCCCATAAGGTGGCGCTGCTATAATATTAACCTTTTAATCCAGTGGTGAGCGATCTAATTTTTCTCAGCTGCCATCAAGCATTAAAAAGAGGGACAAATTAAGTAATAAAACAAAGCTAAATATTATACAATTATAATTTTATTGTGCTTTCATAACTTTTTTTAATTGTAAATCTTGCATAAAAGCACTTTTTATTCCATTTTTTATATTTTCTTAAAATATTTTTTGAGGGGCTATAAATACTCACATAAATCACAGAAGCCTTAAAACAAAATAGTCATATTCAGAGACTATTAAAGATGATGATCTAATGGCAATAAATACAAAATGAAATGGTTAGTTTCTACATTATCTTTGACCTCAAGTTTCTAATAGATTGATTTAGATCAATACTTACCTTAATGTTATTTCATTTGACCAGTAAAATCTGCATATTCTTTACTGAAATGTTTAAATTTTACTGATATGATTCAGTCGCATGTTGTTAGTCAAAAATTGTTACCACATCTTTGTTCAACGTATCGCACGTATGACCATATTAAAGATAGTGACCGAGCAACATGCTCCTCGTAATTAGGGTTAATGTCAATCATATTTTTAAATTTATTTCATGAGTCATTTGTTGAGGAACATAAGCTTCTCCATTGCCATTTAAACAAAACCTGAATTAATAATTGGAAATGTTTTAGTAGGTTTAACTTTTCGTGATTTCTGATTAGTTGAAGACTTAACTAGTTTGTTTGACTTGTAAGTACTACAGGATTCTGATGTATAAACTATTAATTTCTTACAACATAAAGAGGAAATTAAGAAAGTTTAGTATCCTCTAAAAAGTGTCTTTCTCTCACATTTCAATAGAATTGGGCCTGTTCTCTACCAAGTCTCTGGTGGAGGCGAACGCGGAACACGCCGTGGAAGTGCGAACTCAAGTCCAACAACCCGCGGATGAAAACTGGAACCTCAACGGCTCGTCCCAGGCGTGGCCGTGTGAAAGCAGTCGCTCGCACACCACCATCGCCAAGTACGCCCAGTACCAAGCCTCCAGCTTCCAGGAGAGCCTTCAGGTTAGACGTCATGGGTGGTGTGTTCGAGCAGCTGAGCTCATCGAGGTGTTTTACAGGATGAAAAGGGTAGTGATGAAGAGGAGGAGGACGAGGTAAAAGAGGAGAAATGCAAGTCTCCAGATACACCAGCCAATAACAAAGTGGGTAAAAGCAAAGGGAGCCCATTGTCGTCGAAGAACACAACGAGCATCAGCAAGCTGTCGTCAGTTTCCACCAGCAGGTACGAGCTACATTGGCACTGACGCTGGCAATATGATCCATGCAGCACAATTAGATATTGTGTGATAATGTAGTAACAAGGATATACGTGCAGTATTATCGAGTACTTGACTCTAGTGTTGCAGTATTTAAGAGACCATATGACTCTTGAGGAAGAAATAACTTCTGTTGTTTGTTTTGAAACCAAAATATGCCCAAACATGAACTTTAAAAGCTACTGGAGTCACTGTATCCTCTCGTTCTGTTTTTGCCGGTATTTCATTGTTTTTTCAGGAAGGCCGGAAAGTTAATTCCAACACAAAAATGAACAAAAATGTTAATATTTGTATGTTCATAGTAAATAAAAATAAGTGTGTATTATAACTATTACTCCCACCACTATTGTTACTGCTACAGCTATTAATGCTTCAACAATAATGACTAAAATTTTAACTACTTCTGCTAAAAAAATAACTACTACTATTAACCCTACCACTATTACTGCAACTACTACTATTACCATTTTAACTAGAATCTGGTGATACGATACTTATCACGATACACAATAATTGAAGTATTGTTGAGTACTTGACTCTGGTGTTGCAGAATTTACAGACCACATGACTCTTGATGAAGTCGTAACTGATTTCCTTTTTTTTTTTTTTAAACCAAAATATGTCCAAACATGAACTTTAAAAGCCTCTGGACTCCACTGTATCCTCTCGTCCTCAGTCTTCTTGTCCCTTTAGCTGCAGAGGGCATAGTGACAGCTGCCACCTGGTGGCCAGAAGTTTAAATGCAACATAAAAATGAAAAATAAATAATAATAAAATATTATTTGGAAGCGAAAATAAATTGGTAATAATAGTAAATCATATTTAATATAGATACAAAAAAATAAATCAAGTATTGTGATACATCGTTATTCACCAGTTCAAACACCACCTGTTGTCTCTCTTCAGTCCAGAGCAGAAGTCTAGCGGGAAAATCATCAAATTCGGGACCAACATCGACCTCTCGGATCCAAAAAGGTAAATTCAAATCAACCCTAAAATGATCGAACCAGCTTCGTTCAAGCTGCTGCGGTTTCTTCCCATAGATGGAAGGCGCAGCTGCAGGAGCTGCAGAAGCTTCCCTCGTTCATGCGTGTAGAGTCCAGCAACAACATGCTCAGTCTAGTCGGTCACACCATCCTGGGCATGAACACTGTCCAGCTGTACATGAAGGTGCCGGGGAGCCGCACACCAGGTCCGTGAGTGTGTCACAGTGGATTGCTGGCGATCTAAAAATTGAACCCCGGCTTAAGATTTGAGTCACTCTTCCCTCCAGGTCATCAAGAGAATAACAATTTCTGCTCCGTCAACATCAACATTGGACCTGGCGACTGCGAGTGGTTCGCCGTACACGAGAACTACTGGGCGGCCATTAATAGTTTCTGTGAAAAGTGAGTGCAGACACTGGCGACATGTGTCATCAATCATTTCTTTATTCTTTGGTTTAGTTGAAACACACTGTCTGAATTATGGGTTGGCAATTATATCTACAACACAGCTTGATCATTTACTTAGTGTTGTGACGGGCCAATAGAAAATGGGGTGGAAGAGGGATATTTGATGATGATGATGTTGAGGATGAAGACTATGAAGATGTTGATGATGAAATTGAAGATGATGATAATGATGAAGATGAAAAATGGAATAACAATGATGAAGGTGAAGATAAAGATGATGATAATGATGTTGAAGGTGAAGATATGAAGAACAAATGAAGATTAAGTTAAAGATGATGAGGATGTTGAAGAAGATAATGATCAATATGTTAATGAAGGTGATGATAATGATGAAGAAGATTATAAAGATGATGATAATGATGAAGATAAAGATGATGATGAGGAGGATGATGATTCATTTTAACGTAATAATTGAGTGATATTTTTACAGTTAAACTTTCATCAATTGTAAAAGGGCGCAAGTTAAAATGGGTCTGATTTCAGCAAAATTTTGACCTTTTTTATAACCTTTCGGCAATTGTATGGATCTAATCCCTCCTTCCCTTCCTCTCTGCAGTTTTTTTTTGTTTTAGTTATTTGGTTTATATTGTCATTTATGTTTTATATCCATTGTATTTCTGTTTCTTTTCTTTAGACCTTCACTAAAACAACATTTTAGCTAGTACTAGTTTAGTTTATCTTCATCATTTTAATTCGCTCGAGGACAACATTTAAATAAATGATTCTAACTGTTCTTTTCCACCATTTTTATTTTTAAATCAACATTGGAGCTGTTATGTAGCAACGATCTCGTTTTATGGACTTGTTTTTGAGGCGAGGTGAAGACGGCAAAACAATAACGATGTACTTTTTCCTACTTTTACCGTTTTCTTTTTATTTGGCTTTATTTTGTATCTACTAATAGTTACATATTTTAAAAAATCAAGTGTGTACACAGGGTTTCATTAAAAGTAAGTAAGTAATATTTATTTATATAGCGCTTTTCCAGACCAGGGTCACAAAGAGCTTTAACAATCAAAACAATACTCAAAAAAGTATATACTTTAAAGATCAAGATAATACTGAGAACAACACAGGAGTTCCAGAAAATCAAGGAAAAGCCTGAACAAATAGAAACGTCTTAAGATGTTTCTTAAAGGAGTCAGTAGATCCATCAAGCGCAAAGAGAGAGGAAGATCGTTCCAAAGCTTAGGAGCAACAGCCTGAAAAGATTTCTCTCCTCTGGTCCTGAGCCGTGTGCGAGGAACCATAAGTATATTCTGATCCACAGACCTCAGAGCCCGAGCTGAGGTGTAAGGCTGGATCAGATCAGTGATGTAAGGAGGAGCCTGACCATGAATAGATCTGAAAGTAAGAACCAGAATTTTAAAGTTGATCCTGAAAGAAACTGGAAGCCAGTGAAGAGTTTTAAGGATCCTAGAAATGTGAGTTCTTCTACTAGAGCGGGTTAGAATTCTCGCTGCAGAGTTCTGAATCAACTGCAGGCGAGACAGATCCTTCTTGTTAAGACACGAAAACAAACTGTTACAATAGTCCAGACGAGAAGAAACAAACGCATGGATTACAATACCGTTATAATACTTTGCTATTATATTTTTCCTCTTCCTGGATCCAAATGTGAAGCATCAATGTAACGTTTCAGGCACGGAGTCGACTACCTCACAGGGTCCTGGTGGCCAGTCCTGGAAGACCTCTACAGCTCCAACATTCCCGTGTATCGCTTCATTCAGAGGCCGGGCGACCTGGTGTGGATCAACGCCGGGACGGTCCACTGGGTGCAGGCGGTGGGCTGGTGCAACAACATCGCCTGGAACGTGGGACCGTTGAACTGTGAGTGTGTTGGATTTACAATCGTCGGTAGCAATCAAGTGACGCGTCCGTTTGTCCTCCCACAGCGTATCAATACCAACTGGCCATCGAGCGCTTCGAGTGGAACGAAGTCAAGAAGGTCAAATCAATCGTTCCCATGATCCACGTGTCCTGGAACGTCGCTCGCACCCTCAAGATTTACGACCAGGATACTTTTAACATGATCAAGTGCGTCTTTTGCCGGTTATTTGTTTATTCCCTTAGCGGCACTTTTTGTCTTCATCCGTCTGTCTCCTCCAGACACTGTCTGATGCAGTCCATCAAGCACATCCAGATTCTCCGAGAGCAGCTGGTGGTCGCCGGGAAGAAGATTTGCTACCAGAGTCGAGTGAAAGACGAGCCGGCCTACTACTGCAACGAGTGTGACGTGAGTCCCTCTCGAAGAGCTGGACCGGGACTAGTGTCTGACATGTTTTTGTCTGCAGGTGGAGGTGTTCGACTTGCTGTTCGTGACCAGCGAGAACGGGAGCAAGAAGTCGTACGTGGTCCACTGCGAAGACTGCGCCCGGGCCAAGAGTCCAGCGCTGAGCGGCGTGGTGGTGCTGGAGCAGTATCGGATAGAGGAGCTCGTGAGGACCTACGACGGCTTCACACTGGTCGGTCCAACTCTCTCCCAGATAAAAATGATCTTTTTTTTGCAAACATGTTTGCATGTACTAGCTTGTGGAGAGAAGAATTGAGTTTTATTTAATTAGATGAGGAGCTTGATCTTCTTTGTGAGGTTGTCCAGGCAACCAACCAAACAATAAAATGTATTTTGATACTGTAGGAACAAGGATATATTTATAGTATTGCTCAAGTACTTGACTCTGTACTGCAGAATTTACAGAGCAGGATTTCATTGTTCCTTGAATTGTGGAGGACTCTATGACTGCTGCCATCTAGCGGCCGGAGGTGTAATTGCAACACATAAATGAACATTAATATTTGCCTATTAATTGTTAATAATAAAAAATCTATGATTTTATTTTATATCCACTTTATTGAAATTCAAACCATAAAATAACTATGATTTAATTAAAATTGGGTTTGAAAGCAAAGGAAAAGTAACTGATAAATATATCCGTGCATTGATATTTTATTACGGCACTAATGGGAGGAGACCTCGGGGTTGACCCAGACTCCCCCTGAATTTGCCGTTACCCGAAAAAAAAGAGTAACTATTTAAAATAAACTGGTGACAAATTATTCTGGAGTATTTGACAACAATTCTGTAGCGTGTGAGAAAATATTGATGTTTTTTTTTCTCCACGATACTATATTCATACTAAACGGAACTTCATTCCTTTTTTTTGGTTTTGGCTTTCGATCACTTTTTACATTTTTTCCCAAGGTTCTCCTATTATATATTTTTTTTAAATGTGCATGCAATAGAATATATATTTTTGAATTATATTTATAATTATCATGCACATATTCCCTGCTTGGATGCTAATGACTGCTTAAATTGAAACACGAAAATTAACAGAGAAAGGCAACTATATGGAGAATGTAATCCCTTGAGATCCCGGCAATGACTGAGGACAAGAGGATACAGATATTCGACTCCAGCAGTTTCTAAAGCTGTTTTTTGGACATATTTTGGTTTCGAAACAAATGAAAGTAGTTACAACTTTGTCAAGAGTCATGTCGTCTGTAAATTCAGCAACACCAGAGTCAAATATTCGACAATACTACAAATATATACTTGTTACTACAGTATCACAATATATCGTATTGCCAGATTCTTATCAATACCGACCCCTAGTCATGTCAAAACAGGTTTTTGAATGTCTATTAAAAATACGATGAGAAATTAAATGTATCAAACAATATACAGTCGATTATTTAAGGTAAAAGTATTTGTAAAGTTAAAAACAGTAATAATGGAATAAAGTATTTTTTTTGCTGCAAAAATGGAATGGAAAATGTTTTACTAAATTGATTTAACCATATAAGTAAAACTTCTTAATGTTATTTATTTGTTCGTACACGTGTACATTAAGCACCAAGATCTTATTTTAGGGCTGAAAGATTTTTGTTAGTGTTGATTATTTTGAATTTGACCTTTTTCGGAATTGACCCAAATTATACTTTTTTTTTGCCCTTCTATCGTGATATGTACACAATAAACACCCTTCAAATGTATCTAATATATAAGAGGAAACACAAGTGCAGTGAGAAAATCAGAACAAAACTTGATTGTTTTGTTATGCAAATTTAAAGTTTAAGGAATTCTCTTGTCAACTGTTGGATCAAAAAATCACATGTCAAGTGTTTTCGGAAAGTATTTGGTTGTTTTAACAAATAATCTCGTCTTATCTCCTCAGACTCCCACACCTCCCAGCAAGTGACGTCACTTCCTCCGTCTCTCTCTCTCCGCCAGGAACCAAAAGCGGCAAAAACACTGAGTTTTCAAGGCAATCTACTCCGAAATCAGCCAATCACGTTTACTGGGTATTGTTTACATCACACCTTGAGATATGGACACTATAGCGCACTGTCTTCCCCCTGAAATACCAGCTGCTGATTGGACCGGCTTTTAAGAAATAGAATGACTAGACTGGTACTTGATGACAGGTATTTCACGAGAGCACTGATCAGGTCTAAGTTCTACGGACACTGCTGTGATTCAAAAAAAAAAAAATAGCATCAAGTAGCCGGTTTTTGTGTGTTCATTCAGGTACTTTTATGCAAATTTAGCAACTTTTTTACACCAATCTAGTTATTCTACGTCCATGAATTCGCTGTGACTTTGTTCCACCAGCAAAAAAAAAAAAAAGGGGTGAAAAACACGACAGAAGTAGCCGATTGTCACAACTTAGCCGTCGTAATGTTCACCGTCTCTGTTTGGTATCCAAGTGAACCGTCTGTAAAAACTCTCCGAAGGTGCTTTTTGAGGAAAAAAAAATCCACGCAACTCACCCCCCGACTCACCCTCTGGACAGGTGAACCAGCCTAGAAGTAACACCACATTGGCCTTGTGAACTGTATTTAGAGGAGATTGTAATTAGAGTATAAAACACACGGGAATACCGTTTATGTAAAGTATCAACGGGGGGGGAAAAGAAGCAAACATTTTTACTACTTTCTCTACAATACGGGTTTACTGGAGGATCGATTTATGGTTTCATTCCTAGCCGGAAATGTGTTGGTGATGTCTCCGTCTTTTTCACTAATGAATGGTTCGAGGTTTTCAGTGATTCACCCCCGACCCCCCGACCCCCCCACACACTGACACAGTGGCGTTTCTATTTTTGGAATATGGACTAGAATCCTTCTTTTATACCTCTTTGTTGCGATGTTTTTTCGAGTATAATAGAAAATGAATAATTGTAAATTGTCGACGGATTTATAGGAGTGGTGTGTGTGTGTGTGTGTGTGTGTGCGCGCACGGGAGCGGAGGTGGAGCGTCGCAACGGTGCTAGCAAATCAAAAGTAAACTAGCATTTCATCGTCATCATGGGTTCATGTTTTTTGTTTTTTTTCAGGTGTTTTGAAAGGTAGTGATGAGTTGATGAGGCCTTGAAAGGGCTTCTTAGTGTATTGGCAAGAATCTGGCGTTACAGGGGCAACTATACGATATATCGTGATACTGTAGTAACAAGGTTATATTTGTAGTATTGTCAAGTACTTGACTCTGGTGTTGGAGAATTTACAGACCACATGACTCTTGACGAAGTCGAAAATACTTTAATTTGTTTTTAAAACCAAAATATGTCCAAACGTCCGCTTTAAAATCGGATGGAGTCGACTGTATCCTCTCATCCTCAGTCATCGAAAGGATTTCATTTGGTTCTTTAGCAGCGGAGGACACAAACGGCTGCCATCTAGTGGTCAGGAGGTTAATTGCAACACAAAAATGAACACCATGCATATTTGCATCTAATCACGGCTGCCATCTAGTGGTCGGAAGGTTAATTGCTACACAAATGAACGCCATGCATATTTGCATGTAAATTGTAAATTAAAAAAATAAACCATTAAATGATTATGATGACCGTAAAATACGATTTAAAACCTGTAAGTGTATATTTATATATCGATACAATGCTGTTAAATACAGTATCTTGGATAAAAAAAAAATATAGTGATATATTAGTGTATCATGATACTGTGTCTCTGTTTCGTGAAGCCTCATCAACCCATCACTATTGAAAGGTGCTTTAATTTTGAATAAACACTTGTTTAAGTCAAATAATACATTATACAATAAAACATTAGACGAACAATATGTCACAGTTAAGAGTTTAACGTGTAGATGCCATGGTGCAAAAATAAAAACTTTATATGATATTTTAAGTCACCATCATCGACATCCATGCCGACAACAACAACACGTGTCAATCTGTACAAAACAAAAAATGTAAATATTTATGTACAGGAACAAAATATACGTTTATTATCCTCACGTTTCATTTAGAAACAACCGTAGTTCATTCGGCCTCTTTTGATTGGTGCGTCTGCAGCTCCACTTCCCTCCGACGCTCGTGCGCGCTCGCGATGTACATAATCCATTTCAGGTTCTCAACGTCCGTCGTCCACCTCATCTGTTTTCGTTGGTGCTTGATAACGACACACTTGAGTGTCTCGGGGACATCCTCTTTCTTCATACCTCTTTTTTGTTGGTTTGTTTTTTTTAAAAACGAATGATAACGTTGTGACATAATTTATACTGTAAATGGTGTTTGTTTTTTTTGTATTTATTGCATTATCAAGGAGACTCTTGTGTTTTTTGTTTTTTTAAAAAGCTGTAGTGGGAACATCATGTTGGAGCCGTCAATCAGGGGGTCATTTATTTCCCACGGTGCTAGAACCCCTTGCTTGTCCCGACGCCCACCGTCGCGTACGCGGGTATCTCAATCACTTGGTGCTCGGAAAAAAACAAACGTTTCCACGACTCGCAAGACTCCCAATGATGTCTCTGTACTGTACTGACGGATCCAGATCTACTTCAAATCCTTTCATTGTATGAAAATCATTCTCTCGTGAGGCTTTAGTGGCTTTAAGCAGTAGCGCTAGTTGTATCTCCGGACAGAGTCTTTTTAGGGATGTGATATTTAATGGAGTGTGAGCTTTTTTTCCCTGATGATTCTTTTTTTGTCCCTTTTGTGTTGTGTCCCATTTATTCTTGATATTATTTAATTGCAGTTACGATGAGTTTATTTAACCCGTTTTTTCTTGACATGCACTTAACTGTTTTAAAAAGAACTTGCATAGAAAAAAGAGCTGAGCCAGACCTGTCTTAAAATCGCTCTCTGATACTTTCTGTGATATAATTGTATTGTTGTTTGAGGAAAATAAAATGTTTTGATAAATTATTTCAACAACGATGCTTTTGTGTTTACCCTGTGTGCCATGATACAGTTATAAAGTGAAGACACTGTATCATGATACAGCTGTGTAGTGAAGACACTGTATCGTGATACAGCTATGTAGTGAAGACAATGTATCATGATACAGCTATGTAGTGAAGACACTGTATCGTGATACAGCTATGTAGTGAAGACAATGTATCATGATACAGCTATGTAGTGAAGACACTGTATCATGATACAGCTATAAAGGGAAGACACTGTATCATGATACAGCTATGTAGTGAAGACACCGTATCATGATACAGTTATAAAGGGAAGACACTGTATCATGATACAGCTATGAAGTGAAGATACTGTATCATGATACAGTTAGAAAGGGAAGACACTGTATCATGACACAGCTATGTAGCGAAAACACTATCGTGATACAGTTATAAAGGGAAGACACTGTATCATGATACAGTTAGAAAGGGAAGACACTGTATCATGATACAGCTATGCAGTGAAGACACTGTATCATGATACAGCTATGTAGTGAAGACGCTGTATCATGATACAGTTATAAAGTGAAGACACTTTATCATGATACAGCTATGTAGTAACTGCGATCAACCCATCACTATGTATAGCTGAATATTGTAGAGAATGAGCGCCATCTAGTGAAACTAATGACACCGTTTCATGAAACCTCATCATTAAGTGAATGAAAAATTCTCCAGATTGTAACAAAGGTGGAACGATGAGTTCACTTCAAGTCCAGTCCTGTTTCCCCGAGGTGACTAAACCTCCACAGATGTCCACTTGTGAACCACGATGATAAAAATCTATTTGGGGGTCCGAGGACACGTGAATACCCGCTCGGGGCAGATGTCCGGACTATTCGAGGAAATCCTGGTTCCAAGGACAGGAAAACTGCTCTTCCTCTATGGAGCCTCCAGATACGCAACTGATGATTGCGACAACTACAGCAAAAAAAAAAAAAAATTCTTTGATCACCTCCTCCTCCTCCTCCTCCTCCAGTTGTTCAAACGTTCCGCCCGACCCTCCTCCCGGGACCCCCACGTATCTCCGCCGCGAAATAAACACCACCACTAGATTTCGCATCGAAAAAAGAAACCTAACGTTTGAACTGATCCCCACCGGCCTTCTTATCAGTCCCCAAGCGTTGTCCGAAAATTATTCGGCGTCCCCCCCTCCGTCCTCATTTCCTTCTGTTTTTCCTGGAGCTGTTTTCCATCAAGGGGTCAAGGGGTCAACCCTTTTTTTTTTTTTTTGCCTCGTACCCCACCATTTCTCATTATCAGTGGAATTAAATTTTTTAAGGTCTCGGGACAGTTTAGGGAGTGTTATTAAAACGTTGTTTTTCTTGCCGTCTTATCAGTGTTTGACAAGTTTAGCGAGAGTGGTGGGTGAAGTGTTGCTCAGTAGGCAGCGGCGTACCCTTCCTCTCTCCACCCCCCTCGTCTCGCCAGACCTCCCTCCTCCTAGGTTCCACAGTGGGTTATCGCAGGATTCCCTTCACTTCTTTCCCTGCTCACACAGGATACACACTCACACACACACACACACACACACACACCAATAACTGCTGCTCAATCATATCTCAAGCCTCCAAGTCTGAAGGAAACAGAATGTGAGGGAAAGGAAGCTCTGAAGTCCAGAGTCCAGAGAGAGAAGCCTTCACACCAGCTCCGAGGGGCCAACGACGTCTGAGGGAGAGGAGGAGAAGAAGAAAAAGAAAAAAAAACGTGGGGGGACGTTTTTTTTTTTTCTCGGATCTACTACACATCAGGAGCGGATTCTTCGGGTTCCCCCTCTTCTGAGACATCCCCGTGAGTAGAGCTGAGGTTGAGAAGATGCAGGTTTGTGGCATGAAAAGTAGTAGCTGGAGTGGCTGGGATCGGTATCGGGAGAGGTGGTCGTAATGGCAGCGAAAAGTTTATTCAAGAAGTTTTTTTTTTGTTCATTGTTCTGGCTGGTGGTTGTTTTAAGGGTGGGTGGGGGGGGGAGGGGTCACCACCAGAACCCATTTCCTTGCACTTAGAGCGGCCCGGTTGACTTTCCATCCCTTTTTTTTTTAGTGTTTTTTTATTTTCGTAATGTGTTCGTTCCATTGTATGAAGGAAGATGAATAACAATTATCGGTGAATGTACAGATAAGGAGCGACAGAAAATATTGATACAACAATATATTGCGATTTAAAAAATAAAAAAAATCCCACGATACTATACAAGACATTATTAATTTTTTGCTTTTTTATTTTTACATTTAAATTTTTAGATTTAGATAAAATGTGTATAAAGTAAAATAGTTTTATTATTAAACATTTATTTTGAAATAAGTTTTGTTTTGCAATTCAGATTCCGGCCGCTAGATAGCAGCATTCAATACGTCCTCGGCAGCTAAAGGAAACTATGAACTATGTGACTGAGGACGAGAGGATACAGCCGACTCAAGTGGATTTTAAAGCTGATGTTTGGACACATTTTGGATTCAAAACAAATGAAAGTAGTTACGACATGACAAGAGTCATGTGGTCTGGAAATTCTATAATACCAGAGTCAAGTACTCGACAATACTACAAATATATCCTTGTATCAAATCGTTGCCCCTCGTAACGAAAGACTGATATACAAAATACAAACCCCTAGTATAAATACGCAACTAAATGTATAAATCACCCTCTAAATAAATAGAGAATTGTCATAATAAAAATAATAAAAATCGGATTTTAGTAAAACGATGCTATTTCTGTGTATTAATCCACGTTTCCCTTTTAGTTATTTGAACATTTTATTATTTATATATATATACTGCGTTCAACACTTATTTATTCATGTGTCCATTTCGTCGCTGCCAGTATTCAGTAGCTAGCCTAAAGCATTAACGCGAAAATACGGTGGCCTGGAAGTACAAAACATTGCTGGAACTAATTTAAATTCTAGAGCAAATAGTAAATTGTTTTTCAGAGTTCTTACATTTTCTTTGTACTTCCCGGCCACTGACGATGATGTTTCCCATGATTATATGAAGTAAGAGACGAACCCATTACGAACACAAGTATATTGCCACCAAAATATATATATTTTTTTATAAAAGGCGAATAGTAGCCAAAAGAAATACATGAATGAACTAATAACTGTTGAAATAACAAAATACACTAATAAATAAATGTATATTCGCTCAGTAATTGCACCGTTATTCAACAAAAATCAAATAAATGTATTTGCAAATGAAATAAATAAAATAAATTGCGAAATGTTTACATGGTTATTAGCTGCTCGTAGTCATTAGCTAGCGAGAAGTTAGCTAACCGTTAGCTTGTCAAAAACAGCGATTTATTTTTACAATGTTTATTTATTAACAGTAGTTCATTTATTTTTATTAATACATTTGATTATATATGTACGTATTATGTTGTTTATCGTCCTTCTGTTTTCCGACCCGCCCAGAGAACCATGAGTCTGTCACTCAACGGCACGCTAGAGAAACGGACGCCGGTGCCGCTCTCTGAGCCGACCTCGCCCTCCAGAGCGGGGTCAGGGGTCGTGGTGCCACCTCCCTACTCGGTGGGCGGCAGCGAGGCCGCCGACCCCCCGCTGGAGCTGAGGGGCTCCCTGGACTGCTGGGCCTGCTCGGTCCTGGTCACGGCCCAGAACCTGTTCATCGCGTTGATCAACGCCAGCCTGGTCGCCGTGGTGTTCGGCGTCATCCTCACGCCGGCGCTCGTCATGATCGTGTTCGGCTTCCTGTGCCACTCAGAGGTGAGTCCGGCTCAAATCACACTTTTTTCAACAGTTTTTAATTCATTTTTGTCTTTCAAATTCGCTTCTAGAGCGAAATTTAAAATGTATTTTGAGGTTAAAACATGTTGTTTTGCTAACAATGCCAAGAAGATAATAGTGGTTAAGTTGAATAAATAAATAATAATAAATAAAATAGTTTAAACTATCAAACTGTTTAACTAAACTGTTAATATTTAATAAATAAATAATCTTGATCAATCTTTTAAATATATGACCTTGAAAAAAAAAATCCAACAACATAGCAAATCTAGCACTGTTTTTGACAAGCTAAGCTAGCAGGTATACTTTACCCAGATTTGTGTAGCAAAATTACAATTTACTGAAACAAATTTACAATGTACTATGATTTCTCTTACAAACTCAGAAACAAATCTTTCAATCAAACAATTTCCAGAAACACATTTACAATTTCTTAAAAGAAATGAACAAACTCTGAAACACATTTACAATTTGTTAAAAGTAATGAACAAACTCTGAAACACATTTATAATTTCTTAAAAGAAATGAACAAACTCTGAAACACATTTACAATTTGTTAAAAGAAATGAACAAACTCTGAAACACATTTACAATTTGTTAAAAGAAATGAACAAACTCGGAAACACATTTACAATTTCTTAAAAGAAATGAACAAACTCTGAAACACATTTACAATTTCTTAAAAGAAATGAACAAACTCGGAAACACATTTACAATTTCTTAAAATAAATTAACAAACTCTGAAACACATTTACAATTTCTTAAAAGTAATGAACAAACTCTGAAACACATTTACAATTTCTTAAAAGAAATGAACAAACTCTGAAACACATTTACAATTTCTTAAAAGAAATGAACAAACTCTGAAACACATTTACAATTTCTTAAAATAAATGAACAAACTCTGAAACAGATTTGCAATTTCTTAAAAGAAATGAACAAACTCTGAAACACATTTACAATTTCTTAAAATAAATGAACAAACTCTGAAACATATTTACAATTTCTTAAAAGAAATGAACAAACTCTGAAACATATTTACAATTACTTGAAATAAATGAACAAACTCTGAAACATATTTACAATTTCTTAAAAGAAATGAACAAACTCTGAAACACATTTACAATTTCTTAAAATAAATGAACAAACTCTGAAACACATTTACAATTTCTTAAAATAAATGACTAACTCTGTAATTTTTCTTTAGAGTTGCCAAATTGAATATAATTTTTTCATTTACATTTTTTTCAAGAAATGAACAAACTCTGAAACACATTTACAATTTCTTAAAAGAAATGAACAAACTCTGAAACACATTTACAATTTCTTAAAAGAAATGAACAAACTCTGAAACAGATTTGCAATTACTTAAAATAAATGAACAAACTCTGAAACACATTTACAATTTCTTAAAAGAAATGAACAAACTCTGAAACACATTTACAATTTCTTAAAAGAAATGAACAAACTCTGAAACACATTTACAATTACTTAAAATAAATGAACAAACTCTGAAACAGATTTGCAATTACTTAAAAGAAATGAACAAACTCTGAAACACATTTACAATTTCTTAAAAGAAATAAACAAACTCTGAAACACATTTACAATTTCTTAAAAGAAATGAACAAACTCTGAAACAGATTTGCAATTACTTAAAATAAATGAACAAACTCTGAAACTCATTTACAATTTCTTAAAAGAAATGAACAAACTCTGAAACACATTTATAATTTCTTAAAATAAATGAACAAACTCAGAAACACATTTACAATTTGTTAAAAGCAATGAACAAACTCTGAAACACATTTACAATTTCTTAAAAGCAATGAACAAACTCTGAAACACATTTACAATTTCTTAAAAGAAATGAACAAACTCTGAAACACATTTACAATTTCTTAAAAGCAATGAACAAACTCTGAAACACATTTACAATTTCTTAAAAGAAATGAACAAACTCTGAAACACATTTACAATTTCTTAAAATAAATGACTAACTCTGTAATTTTTCTTTAGAGTTGCCAAATTGAATATAATTTTTTCATTTACATTTTTTTCAAGAAATGAACAAACTCTGAAACACATTTACAATTTCCTGAAACATATGTAAATACTAATAATAAATAATATATAATTTACAAACTAAAATTACAATGTCCTGATTACAAATTTACAATTTATTGAGATTTGTTTTATAAACTGGGAAACACATTTAGAGACTATAGAATAAATTCACAATTTCCTGAAACAAATTTACACACTGTAAAATAAATTTACAATTTTCTGAGACAAATTTACAAACTCTGAAATAAATTTACAATTTCCCGGAATGAAAAAAAAAAACTCTGAAGCAAATTGATAATTGAGTTTGACTATGTTTAAAAACTCTGAAACCAAATTACAAAATTTCCAAGTTTGTTCCAGAGCGTGTAAAAATTTCTTTGGCGCTTCTGGTCTGCCATGACGAAAAGTTCCCCACAGAGCACGACGACCCTTTAAATTATCCTTGGATCCAGATGGTTTTTCTCAACACCTCACAAACGGAACCATATGTTCCTCGTTCCATTATCAACATTCCTCAAATATGTTCGACTTACAAACCGTTTTTTCTTATTTGCACCTCCTTGGCAGAGAAAATAAAGCATTTTGAAGATAATATTTAATTAATCTGAAAGGTCATGGGGTCGAGAGGAATCAGATTATTTGTTAATGAAAAAAAAAAGGAGGATTTTTGGTGCAAATGGGTGAAAAGTCTGTCTTTGGGGAATTTTAATGAAACAAGCTAATGTTATTCCAGGGACGTGATGGTGTTTTGACACACGCTCAGTAGTCTAACATCCTCCAGCTGTGCATTCTGGGAATGTGGAGCATCACCGTGTTTATTTTCCTCCGGTGTTGTGTTCCAGGTCCAGCCTCATGGAACCTCCTTGTACTGCTCCGACGTGCTGGACGACGTGGGCTGCGTGGCTCTGCTGGTGGTGGGCTTCCTGCTGCTGACCCCTCTGCTGGTCCTGGCGCTGGCGGCCTTCTGTCGCCTGGCCCGCCATCTGCAGCTGGGCATGTGCTTCATCCCGTACAGCAGGGCCGTGTACAAGAACCTGCCGGCCGCGCGCCGCAGGAGGGGGTCGGGGGGCGGATGCTGCAGCCAGCAGGGGGCGACGGAGGTGGAGGACAAGGGTAGCGTTTGGGTATAGAGGTGGACGTCGATTGTGTTTTTTTTGGATTTCGACGCTTTGTCATATCAGTTATATGCCGCTGTAAAGTTCATTTTACGTTGAATTTATTGAAGCATTTTTTAGAATAAAGTGTCACTTGACAGAACAACTGTGAGTATTTTTTGTAAAATATATTTTTATTTTTTCACTTAATTTGACTTTTAATAGTTATTTTAGTCATTTAAACAACATATTATTGATTCTTATTCTTCTCTTTCTTACCTTAATCATGTTTTTTAAATGTATTTTTCTGGAATTTTATCATTATGGTTAAATTCTTTTACTACTCCTTCTTCTTCATCTTCCTTTACTTCTTATTATTTTGTTTTTACTACTCCCTCTTCATCTTCTTGTTCTTTTACTACTTCTTATTTTACTACTAATTATTCTTGTTCTTTCAATACTTCTACTTATTCTTCTTATTCTTCTTTTACTACTTCTTATTATTGTACTACTTCTTGTTCTTTTTTTTACTACTACTTCTTCTTCATCTTCTTCTTTTACTACTCCTACTTCTTGATCTACTTCTTCTTCTTGTTCTTTAATACTTCTTGTAATTTTACTACTCATTCTTCTTCTTGTTCTTTTATTACTCCTTCTTCTTCATATTTTTCTTCTTTTACTAATATTTCATCTTGTTCTTTTACAACTCCTACTTCTTGTTCTACTTCTTCTGCTTCTTCTTTTTTGTTGTAATTGTTAGTAATGTTATTATCATTATTATTATTATTATTATTATCATTATGAGTTATACTTGAAATTGTATTATTGCGTAATATAGCTTCACTGTCTTTGAGAAAAGTTTATATTGAAAGATGAACAACATTATTATACAATTATTTAGCCAATAATTATTTCATTTTATTTTTCACATATTTTAATTATTATATTTCTGTTCCCAGCCTGTTTTAAATGTTGACGTTATATCTAGAATTACACTAATACAGCTTTATTAACTTCCTGTCTTTAAATAAAGATACATTTGAATAGTCCATACAGTCTCTTGTCCACAAAAGATATATTTTTAAATAAACGTTCATGTTTACTAACTGTGGGAAACCCTTGAATTTCCTAGATTTAAAAGTTTGTTTTATATTTTAATCATCCTTTGCTATTTAATTTTATGTGCTTAGACTTGTTTCTTATCTCCAGAACACGTGTAGTTGTTTCTTCAAGAGGTTTCTTCCTGTTAAGATGCATTGGTTTCCTGTGTACACGAGAGGAAGTGTTGGTCTGACCTTCAGCCGCGTGGAAAATAGACTTGTTACTGCGGCACAGCTTTATTTAGAGTTTAAAAAAATCTATTGTTCCTGCGTAACAATGTTTTCGTGTCGAGCCAAAATACCTGATGAGAAACATCATCACGGTTTATCGTCACTTGATTATTTCTGCCCGGTCGCTTCCTCCTGCCGTTGACTGACAGGAAGTAGAAGCACATTGTTTTAATCTGATGACTCAGACGCCAAATATCTGCTCATCGAGCATAAAATAAGTGTTTTTAACTATCTTTAGTTTCTTAAAGGTTATACCTCAATCAAATGCAAATTACTGGCTCTTATTGTATTTATTATTTATAATATGGGATTTTTAAAATCATAATAACATTGAGTTTGAAAATAGATAAATTATATCAAATTAAATTATTTTATAAATGAAATAAAAAATATATATAAATGAATTTATTATTATATAAATAACAATTAATTATAAATAAATAAAAATGATCCATATCTAAAATAAAATCCATATTGCAGATTTGTGCCAAAAAAGTACTTGACTTAACACATGTTTTCTTTTCCTTTTTTTCTTCTTCTTTCTTTTTATCTTCCTAAATGATCTTGCTATGGTTCCATTTGTTCCACATTTTTAGAATTTTCCACCACAAACTCTCTGCCAGTGGATCATTTATCACTCCGACCTCTAAAAATGTTTTTAAACAAACGAAATACAGATGTTTTTTTAATAAATAACAACTTTAAATTATGGATCATTTGACAATTATTCTTAAAACATAAATTATTGGTCAAATAAACTTGTTTTTTAGAAACATACTGTTACTAATATCACAGTAAAACCACCATAACGTATTTACAATTAATGATAAACTCAATAAATTTCGATTTTTAAAAAGCATTAGCATTAGCATCAGGGTAATGAATAAAAACAATCTTACATCTTTACTGATGGAATTTACTTTCAGAGCTCAATAGATGGCGCTGTTTATTCCATAATCGTGGACACAATTGGAAATTCTTTATTTAATTTTTTTGTATTGGAATAGTACAGTATAATCATGAACGTTTTTAATGGTGAAATACAATTAAACAACATTTCATAAACCTTTATTCTCATATAAATTACAAAAAAGGTTCAGATTGTGTGTGTGTGTTTGTGAGAGAATTGTTACACGTGTGTGTGAGAACTTATTCACATTTTTATAAAAAGTGGACGTTTGGTGGCGGGTGTGTTAACACGGCTGGTTGCTGAGGTTTGTCAAGAGTCTGTGGTGAGGAGGTTTGTACGGGGCTAAGAACACGCCGGGCTCAAGGGTACCACGTCCATCTTCGTCCACCTGACCCATGAGGATGTAGCTGCCGCCTGAAGCAGGAGCAAAAAAAAACAACACTTTTATTGTGGGTTTAAATGTATGTTTGTGTCTATGTGTGCATTTTATTGTAAACCTAGGATTGTGTACTTGTGTCTTTGTCTGTCATTGTGTGCCACGGGAAGGTATTTTAATTTTTATTTACAGTAAAACATTTTTTTTGGGCTTTTAAACACATTTATGTGGTTTGTATCATTTTTAGTTTTGCAATAAAATTCCCGTCATTACGTCCTCGGCAGGTAAAGTCACAATGAAATCTTTCGACGACTAAGGACGAGAGGATACAGTTTCACAGATAAGTACTACAAATATTTCTTACAGTATGTGGTTTATGTTTTGAATTCAATATTTTATTAATTTATAATTAACATTGAAATATTTACAGCTTTAATTTTTTTGGTTGAAATTAAACTCATGTCATTACGTCCTCTGCAATGAATTCTAGCGATTACTGAGGACGAGAGGATACAGTCGACTCCAGCAGCTTTTAAAGCAGATGTTTGGACATATTTTGGTTAAAAAAAATATGAAAATAGTTACAACTTCATCAAGAGTCATGTGGTCTGTAAATTTGGCAACAGCATAGTCAAGTACCCGACAAAACTACAAAAATGTCCTACAGTATCGCAATATTTTGTATTATTGCCCCTGTATCGTGATACGTAGTTTTTTGGGGGTATTTTTTGACTTTTAAATCACATTTGTGTGGTTTATGTTTTGAATTCAATATTTTATTAATTTATAATTAACATTGAAATATTTACAGCTTTAATTTTTTTGGTTGAAATTAAACTCATGTCATTATGTCCTCTGCAGGTAAAGGCACAATGAATTCTAGCGATAACTGAGGACGAGAGGATACAGTCGACTCCAGCAGCTTTTAAAGCAGATGTTTGGACATATTTTGGTTAAAAAATATATGAAAACAGTTACAACTTCATCAAGAGTCATGTGGTCTGTAAATTTGGCAACAGCATAGTCAAGTACCCGACAAAACTACAAAAATGTCCTACAGTATCGCAATATTTTGTATTATTGCCCCTGTATCGTGATATGTAGTTTTTTGGGGGTATTTTTTGACTTTTAAATCACATTTGTGTGGTTTATGTTTTGAATTCAATATTTTATTAATTTATAATTAACATTGAAATATTTACAGCTTTAATTTTTTTGGTTGAAATTAAACTCATGTCATTACGTCCTCTGCAGGTAAAGGCACAATGAATTCTAGCGATAACTGAGGACGAGAGGATACAGTCGACTCCAGCAGCTTTTAAAGCAGATGTTTGGACATATTTTGGTTAAAAAAAATATGAAAACAGTTACAACTTCATCAAGAGTCATGTGGTCTGTAAATTTGGCAACAGCATAGTCAAGTACCCGACAAAACTACAAAAATGTCCTACAGTATCGCAATATTTTGTATTATTGCCCCTGTATCGTGATACGTAGTTTTTTGGGGGTATTTTTTGACTTTTAAATCACATTAGTGTGGTTTATGTTTTGAACTCAATATTTTATTAATTTATAATTAACATTGAAATATTTAAATCTTTCATTTTTTTGTGTTGAAATTAAACTCCCGTCATTATGTCCTCTGCAGGTTAAGGGACAATGAATTCTAGCGATAACTGAGGATGAGAGGATACAGTCGACTCCAGCAGCTTTTAAAGCTGATGTCTGGACATATTTTGGTTTCAAAACAAATGAAACCGTTACGACTTCATCAAGAGTCATGTGGTCTGTAAATTTGGCAACAGCAGAGTCAAGTACAAGACAAAACTACAAAAAAGTCCTACAGTATCGCAATATTTTGTATTATTGCCCCTGTATCGTGATACGTAGTTTTTTGGGGGTATTTTTTGGCTTTTAAATCACATATGTGTGGTTTATGTTTTGAATTCAATATTTTATTAATTTATAATTAACATTGAAATATTAAGAGCTTTAATTTTTTTGTGTTGCAATTAAACTCCCGTCATTACATCCTCTGAAGGTAGAGGAACAATGAAACCTAGCGATAACTGAGGACGAGAGGATACAGTTGACCCAGCAGCATTTAGACATATTTTGGTTTCAAATCAAATGAAACCGTTACGACTTCGTCAAGAGTCATGTGGTCTGTAAATTCTGCAACACCAGAGTCAAGTACTCGACAATACTACAAATATTTCCTATAGTATCGCAATATATCGTATTGTTGCCCCTGTATCATGATAGTTTTTTTTTTTTTGTATTTTCTGGCTTTTAAATCACATTTGTGTGGTTTATGTTTTGAATTCAAAATGTTATTTATTTATAATTAACATTGAAATATTTAAAGCTTTCACTTTTTGTGTTGGAATTAAACTCCGTCATTACATCCTCTGAAGGTAGAGGAACAATGAAATCTATTGATAACTGAGGACAAGAGGATACAGTCGACCCAGTAGCATTTGGACATATTTTGGTTTCAAATCAAATGAAACCGTTACGACTTCGTCAAGAGTCATGTGGTCTGTAAATTCTGCAACACAAGAGTCAAGTACACGACAATACTACAAATATTTCCTATAGTATCGCAATATATCGTATTGTTGCCCCTGTATCATTATAGTTTTTTGTTTTTTTTTTGTATTTTCTGGCTTTTAAATCACATTTGTGTGGTTTATGTTTTGAATTCAAAATGTTATTTATTTATAATTAACATTGAAATATTTAAAGCTTTCACTTTTTGTGTTGGAATTAAACTCCGTCATTACATCCTCTGAAGGTAGAGGAACAATGAAATCTATTGATAACTGAGGACAAGAGGATACAGTCGACCCAGCAGCATTTGGACATATTTTGGTTTCAAATCAAATGAAACCGTTACGACTTTGTCAAGAGTCATGTGGTCTGTAAATTCTGCAACACAAGAGTCAAGTACTCGACAATACTACAAATATTTCCTATAGTATCGCAATATATCGTGTTGTTGCCCCTGTATCATGATAGTTTTTTTTTTTTTTTTGTATTTTCTGGCTTTTAAATCACATTTGTGTGGTTTATGTTTTGAATTCAAAATGTTATTTATTTATAATTAACATTGAAATATTTAAAGCTTTCACTTTTTGTGTTGGAATTAAACTCCGTCATTACATCCTCTGAAGGTAGAGGAACAATGAAATCTATTGATAACTGAGGACAAGAGGATACAGTCGACCCAGCAGCATTTGGACATATTTTGGTTTCAAATCAAATGAAACCGCAACGACTTCGTCAAGAGTCATGTGGTCTGTAAATTCTGCAACACAAGAGTCAAGTACTCGACAATACTACAAATATTTCCTATAGTATCACAATATATCGTGTTGTTGCCCCTGTATCATGATAGTTTTTTTTTCTTTTTTTGTATTTTCTGGCTTTTAAATCACATTTGTGTGGTTTATGTTTTGAATTCAAAATGTTATTTATTTATAATTAACTTTGAAATATTTAAAGCTTTCACTTTTTGTGTTGGAATTAAACTCCGTCATTACATCCTCTGAAGGTAGAGGAACAATGAAATCTATTGATAACTGAGGACAAGAGGATACAGTCGACCCAGTAGCATTTGGACATATTTTGGTTTCAAATCAAATGAAACCGTTACGACTTCGTCAAGAGTCATGTGGTCTGTAAATTCTGCAACACAAGAGTCAAGTACTCGACAATACTACAAATATTTCCTATAGTATCGCAATATATCGTATGGTTGCCCCTGTATCGTGATACGTATCGCCAGATTCTTGCCAATACGCATCCTACTCTGCTGTATTGTCGACGGTTGTGTGTAGAAGTGTGTACCTTTGCGTAGAAACGGGCAGCTTCTGCACTGTGACACCAGCTTGACGGACATGTTGTCGCCCACATCCGTGAGGGTCAGCCTTCCTTCCTTGTAGGACTTGATGAGCGTGACTCCGATGCTGACCGAGCCTCGGGGTCCAGGAGTCAGAGAGTCCACCTTTGCCGTTATCACTGGAGGAGACATTTCTCAGTCAGGATATTGATTTGATTATAAACGATATGTTTTTAAAATTAAGACGTTTACCAAATTCACTGGAGCAGAAACTGGACCTGATGGCTCCGCCTCTTTTGCAGGCTTTTGCGCAGAGCGGGTTTTGAGAAGCTAGAAGAAGAAGGTATTCATCATTAGTATATCAGCTCCATCAAAATTAACTGGTGGACTTTAAATTTCAAATGATAAAACTTTTGTTTTATTGGATAATATTTTTATTCAATAATCTAATTTTCTAAATTAATACATTTTCATATTTTAATTCCAATAATGTATATACTGTATATATATATAAATTCTTCAAAATGTCTTTATTCTAAGCTTGTAATTTTAATATACAAATGTTGGTCTAATTGTGCCAATATTATTCAATTAATTTTAAACAGTTTGATATTTTAATATGTGAATTGGAAATATCTTCTAAATACAATATTTTTGTAATTTGTAGACTTTCAAATAAAATACAAATTTGTTGGTCTAAAAGTGCCATTATTAAAAAAAAAAAATTGTAACCACATCGAGTTTGATATTCTAATTATAATAACACAAAAATAAAATAAATACAATGATAATAATTTTCTACACTCAGTAGTTTTAAACACATAGCCTTTAAAAAGTCAATATAAAAATATAAGGCCAAAAAATAATCGTTGAATTTGAAAGGCTGCAAATGGAAAAACGTTAAATATAGAAATGTATTTTTATTTTATTTCAAGAATATCAAACTATATGTGAAAAAAATATATAAATATATGTATACATATCTTTTTTCAAATTTATTTTATTCAAAAAATTAAATTATTTAAAAAAAAGGACAACATTTCATTAATAGTTCAACATTTTAATTGTTAATTTATACCATTCAATATTCTGATTTTTTTTTTTTAATATTGTCAGCTTTTTTGCTGTGTCTAAACTTGCGCATCACTCACCTGGTCTCTTCCCGTTGGGTCTCTGGCTGGTTCGTCCTCTGGTGGGTTTGACTGGTTTCTCTGTGGGTTTGGGTTCAGGCGGGGGGATGTATTTGGTCGTGGGGACGGGCGGCCGGGCCACGGGGCGGTTGGGGGTCACGGGTTTGACGGCAGGTTTTGGCGGGACGACCTTGGGTCCGGTACCTGCGTTGACGGTGGGCGTGTAGGTTCCGGGTGCGATGCTGGTGTAGCGAGCCAGGAAACCGTCGGACGTGACGCTGAGATCCGAGACGAACTGAACCAACATGGTGTTGCCGCTGGTGATGATGGGTCTGGAAATAAACTCATAATTAAGAAGAGCTGAGAGAATTACTTTTCTGGTTCATTCCATTGATGAGAGACTGAAATGTCATGTAAGCTCAGTCATTTAGGAGAGACTCAAAGTAGAACTGCTGCTTCTCACTTAGAGGAGCCAGGCAAGGTCAGGCACATTTATTTTATTGCTCCTGGGATGGATGGATGGATGGATGGATGGATGGATGGATGGATGGATGGATGGATGGATGGATGGATGGATGGATGGATGGATGGATGGATGGACGGACGGACGGACGGACGGACGGACGGACGGACGGACGGACGGACGGACGGACGGACGGACGGACGGACGGACGGACGGACGGACGGACGGACGGACGGACGGACGGACGGACGGACGGACGGACGGACGGACGGACGGACGGACGGACGGACGGATGGATGGATGGATGGATGGATGGATGGATAAAAGAATGGGTCAATGTATGGACAAATGGATGATTGTATGGATAGATAAATAGATAGATATGTGGATGGAGGAATATATGGAAGGATGGATGGATGAAAATACAGATTGATGTATAGGAGGATGGATGAATATATTGATACATGGATGGATGGATGGATGGATGGATGGATGGATGGATGGATGGATGGATGGATGGATGGCTCGATTGATAAAGCATAGATAGATGAAGGATGGCTAAATTAATGAATGGTTGGATGGACAGAAGAATGCATTGACAGATGGATAAATAGATAAATAAATGAATGGATGGATGGATTGTTTCGATGGATGGATGGACGATTGAATGGATGATTTAATGTATGATAGATTATAGATGGATGAAAGTACAGACCGATGTATGGGTAGATGGATAAATGGATGACTGAATGGATAGATAATAGATTGTAGATTGATGGATGTTAAAAAGTACATGGATGGATGGATGGATAAATTGTCGTTTGTTGGATGGATGGATACAGTATAGATGGATGGCTCGATTGATGGATTGATAAAGCATGGATGGATGGATGGATGCATGGATGACGGGATGAAGGGATGAATGGATGGAAGAATGCATTGATAGATGGATGGATGGAAGGATGCATTGTTGGATGGATGGATGGATGCAGGATAGATGAATGGCTCGATTGATGGATGGATGGATGGATGGATGGATGGATGGCGGGATGAAGGGATGAAGGGATGAAGGGATGAAAGAATGCATTGATAGATGGATGGATGGAAGGATGCATTGATGGATGATAAAGAGATAAATTAATGGTTGGATGAAGAGATAGATGGATAAATAGATGAATAAATGGATGAATAGATACATTGTTTTCTGTGTATTGTCTCATCTTATTTTTAAGGTAAAAACCCTCGAAAATGAAAACAAGTGAGTCTTACTGAGGAGCTTGATCTCCGCAGAACCTCCCGATCAGTCGCGAGTCGTCCTTCTCTCCTCCGTTGTAGAAGGTTACGTAGTCGAAGCGACAGTACGTGTCGGACTCCAGGACAAACTTGTCAAAGTTGACCTGAATGACCTGCGGAGGAGAAACTGCATCATTATAAACATGACGGCCATGAATAAAAGAAGAGAAGTTGAGTCCAGACCTTGTCCGGGTCCACAGTGACGAGCCAGGAGCAGCTGGTCCCTGCAGGGTATTTCTTGTCGGGCCAGTTGGGCGTCATGATCTCTCCCTGGGCTTTGGTTATCTTCCCGCCACAGAACTGTTGATCTGTAGCTACACAAGCAGAGCGACGAGTGTAAACAACCGTCTAAACACTCAGTGATGATAAAATGCTTTTTACATTCTTTCTTAACAGAATCTTTCATAAACAAACATGACTGTTATGTAGAAGCATCTGAGAATTTAATTGTTCAATTTAAAATGTAAAATGTTGGAACTTGTTTTAATTATTTTTTTAATTAAATTTAATATTTTTTATATTGAAATAATTTGTTGTTATTTTAAATAATTTAAGTCGATTACTTTTACACTGAAAGATTGATTTTTTCTTTTTTGAACAATTGATTTTAATATTTTAATTTAAAAAATACATTTAAAAAATTAAAATTAACTTAGCTTTTCAAACTCTATTTTACCAACATGTTTTACAATGAATTTAAAAGGCTAAAAAGTTAGATTAAAAAATGATTATTGGAATTACAACAAGAAAAGATATGTTTTTTTTAATCATTTTGCCACTATTGTACCATAACATTTTTTAATTGAATTTAAAAGCATAAAAAGTATAGAATATGGAAAGAAAATGTTTGTTTTTTTTACAATGAATTAAAAAGGCTAGAGAATAAAAAATGATTATTGGAATTAAATTATCTAACTATTTGTATTTTACCTGTTTACATTATTATATTGGTTTATTTTCTTTTATATATTGAATTTAAAAGGCTAAAAAGTAAAGAATTTAGAAAGAAAATGTTATTGGAATCTGAATATTAAACTATATGTATTTAAAAAATAAAATAATGGCACTAATTAGCAACATTTGTAAATATTAAATTAAAAAAAAGTTTGATAATGTGTCATTTTTGTAGAAAGAAAAATGATTATTGGAGTTAGAATAATACATGTTGGCAACATTTTTATATTGAATTTAAAAGCATAAAAAGTATAGAATATAGAAAGAAAATGTATGGGGAAAAAAATCATGTTGTCGCTATTATACCAACGGTTTTTTTTTACAATGAATTAAAAAGGCTAAAGAATAAAAAATATATTATTGGAATTAAATTATCTAACTATATGTATTTTACCTGTTTACATTATTATATTGGTTTATTTTCTTTTATATATTGAATTTAAAAGGCTAAAAAGTAAAGAATTTAGAAAGAAAATGTTATTGGAATCTGAATATTAAACTATATGTATTTAAAAAATAAAAGAATGGCACTAATTAGCAACATTTGTAAATATTAAATAAAAAAAATGTTTGAAAATGTGTCATTTTTGAAGAAAGAAAAATGATTATTGGAGTTAGAATAATACATGTTGGCAACATTTTTATATTGAATTTAAAAGGATAAAAAGTATAGAGTCAAGAAGGTAAATGTATAGGGTTGGTATATTAAACAATATATCTTTTTTTTTTTAAAAAACATTGTGAGACCAACCATTTTTTTATGTCAAATTTAAAAAAGGTTCGAAAATATTTGTACATTTAATACAATTTGACTCTTTTAAACCAACATTTTTACGTTGAATTTAAAAGGCTACAAATTGACAAATGTTGAACTTAGAACATTTACTTTTGAATTATTGGAATTAGAATATCAAACTCTATGTGTAAAAAATAGAAAATATTCAACTTTTTTTTTTTTTTTAAGTAACCTTTCAAATTAATAATTATTATTATTATATATTCAAAGTTTCAACATTTGTAATGTTAAATTCAACAATAATATGTTGGCCCTGATGTACCTCCACCAGCACCTACCGTCCACGTATGGCTTGGCTCCGCTGAAGTAGGCCACGAACCCCCTCCCGTTGGTGGCCTCATCAGACACCATCTGCAGCATCATGGTGTTGGTGGTGGAGATCAGAGCTCCGGGCCGGAACGTTCCGCAGAAGCGTCCGAGCTTCTGCACCAGGTTGGAGTGTCCGTTGAAGACGTCCAGGTAGTCGTAGCGACAGAGCGAGTCGGCCTCAAGGTCGAATATCCTGAAGGAGAGCGTGACCACGTTCCCCTCCGGGACCTGGAGCAGAGGGCCAGAGGTTTTGAAGGAGATTCTTGGGAGGTTAGAAGGAGATGTTGGTCTCACCGTGATGCGCCAGGTGCACTTGCTGTTAGGTTTGTAGAAGCTCGGGAAGCCCTCGCTGCCCACGAACCCCGAGTCCGCAACCAGGTCCCCCCCACAGAGGAACACGGGCCTGAGAAGAGGAGAATATTGCTGTTGAATTTTTCATAGTTTTGGTCTCTGCACATTTACATGTTGGGTCATATATCAAAGGTACTGTGTTCTGATGTACTTCAAGACAACTGGGAGTACTACGCTGGCCTGGTACTATGGAGCAATCAACGAAATGTTATTTCTGATTTTTGTTTTTGAAAATGTGTTTTTTTATTTTATTTTGGGGGGTTGTGCTTTAATAACTGGCTATTTCATTTCTACGGTGGCTGGGAAGTAAAAAACAAATTTGCAAAGCCTAAAAAAAATGAAATTTACAAATGTTGAATCGAATTTAAAAAACATTTAAACAAATTGCACATTTTTGAAACAAATTACACTTAAACTTGTCACTTGACAAATTACCTTGAGAATTTAAAACATTTTTTACAAACTTTCAAACACATTTACAAAATACTGAAACCAATTTACAAACTTTCTAAATGTTTTAAAAAATACTGGAACCAATTTACAAACTTTCAAACAAATTTACAAAATACTGAAACCAATTTATAAACTTTCTAAATGTTTTAAAAAATACTGAAACTAATTTACAAACTTTCTAAATGTTTTAAAAAATACTGAAACCAATTTACAAACTTTCAAACAAATTTACAAAATACTGAAACCAATTTACAAACTTTCTAAATGTTTAAAAAAAATACTGGAACCAATTTACAAACTTTCAAGCACATTAAAAAAATATTAAAACAAATTGAGAAACCCTGAAAACTGTACAAAATATTGAAACAAATCCAAATTATTGTTTTAAACTTTTAACAACATAAACAAATGTTCTTTAACTGTTTGAATTGATTTATATAATAATTCATTATACATGATTGGTAACAAATGGACAGATTTATTTTAAAAAGTGACCAAAATTTGAAACACCTTCACAAACCCTGAGACAAATTTAACTAAATATTTGATCAAATGTACAACCTTTGAAACAAATCTACAGACTATTAAAGCACATTTACAAAACTAACGAACAAAATTAAAATATT
Source organism: Callionymus lyra (assembly GCF_982586985.1). Taxonomy (NCBI): domain Eukaryota; kingdom Metazoa; phylum Chordata; class Actinopteri; order Syngnathiformes; family Callionymidae; genus Callionymus; species Callionymus lyra. Next base: position 14,411,312 of record NC_141831.1, read on the forward strand.
GAAAGAAAAGTACTATCCCTGAAACAAATTTACACACTATTGAAACAATTTTAAAAAGTAAATTCATTTAATTTGTAAATGTGTTTTTGGACTTACCAGCCAACTTTTGTATATCAATCACTTCAAAGACGCTATACATATTCTTTCCAGCAGAGGGGGTTTAGTTACAATTAGTGATGGTCTGATAAAGCTTCATGAATCAGTGTCATTATTTTCAAAGCCCACCAGATGGCGTCTCTGCAATATTTTCCTTTGTTTTGATCAACTACCATAATGAAACATGACATCATTTTTCAACTAATGGCGCCACCTACTGACCTCTTAACAACATGACACTGCTTCATGAAACTTCACCAGCACTAGTTATATTATACTTTTTTATGAAACTAACAACTTCCTACGATCCCTTCTGTCAAGTAAATATTTATTTACATTCATTTATTTTCTGAAAAAACTTAAATAAACATATTTTCCTAGAGCAGAGCATTTTTTAAATTAATATTCTCAGGTGAAGTTTGAAGTACCTGTGTTCGCCAAAAAAAACAAACACTTTTTTGTATTCATCCAATGATTTGTTATTATTAAAGATGGATGTGATTAAAGAAGAAGAAAAAAAGAAAAGAGTCTATTTTAAGAAACAAATGTGTCACAGAGTTGCTGCCTCAGCTCATTCCTCTCTCCAGAGAAACTTCCCGAATCCGACCGCTGCCAACTGGAGGATGTGATGTTGAAGCTCAAAGAGCTTTTATGTGATTTAAACGTCTCTTTCCTAAGACATTAAAACTCTGTTTTTCTTTTTCTCCCCCCGAAAAGCTTCTGACGCCAGAATCCCGAAACAGGCCGAGACGTCGGGACCCCACAGGCAGAAACCAAAACATCTGTGTCGGCTCAGCCTCCGCTCTCTGACTCACTCCGGGAGCCAAAGAAAAGAAAAAACCCAAGTCCGAGGAAAAGAAGTGAAACATCTGGAAACATGTGGCTCTTCCAGGGCAATAGAGATCTCACCTGGTGAAGTTGCTCTGCTGGGCTCCTGTCCATCCCAGAGCGAGCGACAGCAACAGCAGACAGATGCAGCCGAGATGCATCTTGATGAATGTTCCAGCTCTGAAAGATGGGAACGCGGGAGGTGAAGAAGAAGAAGGAGGAGGTGAAGAAGAAGGAGGAGGAAGAGGAGGAGGAGGAGGAGACCAGTCCGTCACAAGGGGGAGGAGAGTCAAGCTTTTCTGAGTATTTTCAAGTGTACTTTGTAAGCGACTAAATGCCATCGGACTTGGATTATCTATTATTATACAGCATCAAAATCAGACTTTTAATTTGAAAAACCATCAAATTTCCACTACTGTTATGTTCATGCTGTTTATTTTTTCCATTGCATTAATAAACAATAAATAAACAAACATAAAAAATCTGTGTTAACATTTAAATCTACAAAATTGAGTTTAAGAAATGTGTACGGTGAGTATACTATTATACTAAAATTGAAGTAGTATACTTTAAGTGTACTTTAAAATAGCTCACACAAGTATACATAACGAAATGTACTTCAAGTACAGTATGCAACCGTATTATTGTGGCGATCCATAAGTCAACTGTGCAAAGGATTATGGGAGTGATACATTTGCGTTGATGTTTGAACCACATTATATTCTACATACATGTAGTGCTGGCGTTCAGGTTTATTTCAAATATTATGTGTGTTTCTTTGTGTATCTTAAAGGCATACACAGAAAAAAGAGTAACCTTTTTTTTAAAGTTCTAGTCATTTCATTGCACTTCGCACTTTGTCCAAGTCTGCCTTAGATACTAGCGGCGGTAGAACATATTGTTACGGCACCATTTTTTGTTGGATTTAAAATAATTCTCTTTTGTTTCGCATAGTTTTTTAAAAATATTTTTAATTCAGTATGCTTACGATAAAATAACTAATATATTCAAGGAATTTTTTCGTTTTTGTGATGCAAATTAAACTTCCCGCCGCTAGATGGCAGCTACGTCCTCCATAGCTAAAGTAGCAATGAAATCCTGGCGATGACTGTGGATGAGAGGATACACTAAAGCTTTTAAAGTTGATGTTTGGATATATTTTTGGTTTCAAAACAAATTAAAGTAGTTACGACTTCATCAAGGGTCATGTGGTCTGTAGATACTGCAACACCAGAGTCAAGTACTCGACAATACTACACATATATCCTTGTTACTACAGTATCACAATATATCGCATATTCTCCTGTATCATGATACAAATTGTATCACCAGATTCTTGCCAAAACAAACCCCTATTAGTACTACAGTATATCTACTTCTGCAATTACTTTTATATTTTGTTTTTTTCATGTTGTCTTTCTTGTTTGTTCCATTTTTTCTACACACTTTCTTAACCGAAAATAATATTTTTTTATGATCAATGAGTATTCCTATTGTACCTCCTGTAGAAAAACACTTTAAGGAAATTTAAAAAACGTTGATTTTATACACTTTCCAACCAAAAATTTGCGAAATAAAAATGTTTTTCATGCAAATACCATTGAAACTGCAACATCATGTTGTTATTCTTTGACAGAATAACTTAATTCTGAGCCACATGTCCAGTGTTTCAATACTGGCAGAGAAAGATGTGATCGTTCTTGAAAAGAGGATGTGGTTTTTACATTTAACTAAAAATGTTTTTGGAGGAAGAAAAACCATCCATTCGTCCAACGCTGTGGGTGTCAAGAGCTTGTTAGCGATTTAAAAAAAAAACAAACCCTGTGATAACAGACGGAGATGCTGAAGGGACATCAGTGGAGGAGAAGGCGGACACGAGCGTCGTGGAAAAAAAAAAAGAAGGCTTTAATTGAATCCAGATGTTTCTCTGAGGAGGAGGAGTAAGTAAGTAAGTAATATTTGTTAAGAGCTTTTTCCAGACCAGGGTCACAAAGCGCTTGTACTATCAAAATGATAAAATAAAAGGTCAAGATAACACCAAGATAAACACAGGAGTCACAGAAAATCAAGGAATAAAAAATGTCTTGAGATGTTTCTTGAAGGAGTCAGTAGATCCATCAAACACAGATGGAGAAGAAGATCCTTCTAAAGCTTAGGAGCAACAGCTCTAGACGAGTGCTGGTCTCACCTGGACCTGTGTCTCCAAAAGGTCAAAAGAGGACCCTGGAGGTTGTTGCTGGAGCTCGTAAAAACTTTACGAGACAGATGTGGGACCTCTCATTAACTCTGGCGTGGTCGTAATCTCTGAGAAGAACCGAGTTAATTTAAACTTCTCCTTCAACCCAGGGGGGGGGGGGGGGGGGGTTCATCCGAGACCAGGCCAGACCACGAACCCCCCACTCAAGTCTGGAGGCAAAGAAAAATACTCGAGGTTCACCGATGAGTCAAATTTCTTTTGGCTCGCTTCTAGAGGCCTGCAGGGGGGGAGAGTAGGGGGAGGAAGGGGGGCTCACACAGAACCATACGGTAAAAAAGTAGTAACATGGAAACTCAGAGAAGTCTCTGGATCGTCTCCGGTGTCAGCTGGAGGGCGATCCGGTCCCGCTGTGGTTGTGTTGGACTTCTGATAAGCAGACAGAAGAATGCGGTGACGTGCAGTGTGATGAGTGTGTGTGTGAGTGTGTGTGTGAGTGTGTGGGGGGCATCAGTGGGAGTAATGACAACCTTTTAGCCCCGAACAGAAATCCAAGCCGAATGCGGAGAGTTTTTTTTTTTTTCAGCAATAATTCCTGGTGTTCGTTTGCATTCCTGCAGCGTGTGGTCATGTGAAGAAGACACGGAGACAAATGAAGTGATGGCTATCGACGTGTTGGATGTTTTTTTTAACTTGTTTACTTGTCGCCGGCGTAATCCAACATAAACATCTGGATTAAGATTGATATCATGTCGTGGAGAGAGCATTTGGATTAAGTAAAGTTAAGATTTTGTTTGGTGTAGTTATAAAAAAAAGATATGATTATTGTGAAAATATTTTAATAACAGTTGAAAATAGTTTAATAACAGTTGAAAATAGTTTAATAACAGTTGAAAATGATTTGATTACAGTTTAAAATTGTTTGATTACAGTAAAAAAAATGTTTGATTATAGTTTAAAATTGTTTGATTAGTTGAAAATTGTTTAATTACAGTTGAAAATAGTTTGATTATAGTTGAAAATTGTTTGAAAAAAAATCGAAAATTGTTTGATTATAATTGAAAATTGTTTAATTATAATTGAAATTGTTTTATTACAGTTAAAAATGGTTTGATTAAATTCGAAAATTGTTTGATTAAAGTTTAAATGTGTTCTATAACAGTGGCAATTTGTTTTATTAAAGTTGAAAATAGTTTAATTTCATTTGAAATTTGCTAAATTAAAGTGGAAAATTGTTTGATTATAATTGAAAATTGTTTGTATAAAGTTGAAAATTGTTTGATTATAATTGAAAATTGTTTGTATAAAGTTGGAAATTGTTTGATCAAAGTTGAAGATTGTTTAATTTCAGTTGAAATTGCTAAATTACAGTGTAAAATGGTTTGATTATAATTGAAAATAGTTTGATTTCATTTAAAAATCGTTTAATTTAATTTAAAAATCGTTTAATTTCAGTAAAAATCGTTTGATTACTGTTGAAAATTGTTTTGATTTGAGATGAAAATTGTTTTAACCAAATTGAAAAGTTTGATTGTAGTTAATAATTGTTTAATTACAGTGAAAAACTATGTTTCAATATTTGGTGCTCAAAGCCTTGGCATAATCTTAAGAACAGATGCGTAAAAACAAACACGTTGGTCTGTAGAATGTGATCAAAAATTGAAAGAAAAAAACGTCATAAAATAATTTGATGATCGATTAAAGATTTAAATGAAAATAATGAATTGATTTTGTTTTGTCTCAACATCATTCATTGTCATCTTCTCTGCACGTCTTACTGCTGCTGTGACATTTCTCTCAAAGATCTGCACTTGCATCAGATTTCATCAGAGCTGGAAACAGCAGGACTGCGATTTCAAAACATCACAATTCCATCTGTGGCTTTTCCCAGAAACCACTGTGGAGAAAAGATTAGTGGATTCTTGTGACCTCAGAGGCGCACAGATAATTCTGGAACACACTATCCTGTCCAACTTGTTGCTGATGCGTTACAAATAATCTTATCTTAAACATATTAAAAAAAACACTCTGTCAAGTTTCAAACATCTGCGAGAACTCTTTGTTTAAATGTTAGATTGTTTTCTACTATTTTAATTTAAGCTTATTTGCGTTTTAATAATCTTATATTTAACCCTTTATAGTCTCACAAATGTCTTTTATTGACATGTTGTGCTCAAGGCATGTCGAAAGTCATTAACCTTTATCATTAAATTGTAAGTTATTAGCGTTTTACCAAACTTTTCAACCATAAAATTTAAAATACACATTTGTAAAAGTACTTCTTGAATTATTTAAGCGTTTAAAACAACAGAATTACCGCACAATTATGGCTTTAATGTTGTTTTGTTCGACGATATTCACGAAATATGCTGGTTAAAAGCGTATAAATTGTGAATAACACCGGAATAAAAGACCAAAACTCGCTTGATGGATACGTGAACGACATCTGGTGGTGAAATAGGAGTACTTCAGAATAACAGTAGCTGGCGCTATTACCACATATTTAAAAAAACATCCAGAAGATTTTCTTTAGATGTTTACATTTTGTGAGGTTAATTACAACATACAACGTATTAATAATATTGTTAACCTGTATTTATTCTATCGTTTTTAACAGTTATATTGTGGATTTTACGACACAAAATAAGATCAATTTAAGCGTAATAGATTAGATTATATCTTATTATTAGTTTTTTAATCAAATGTGAAATTTGGATGTTTTTTAATTTATTTAATTCTAAAATATGTGTTGAAAATAAACCCTTTAGACAAATGAACTGATCACTATCAAAGTGTTAGATGTTTTCACTTGTTTACTTGTCTCCAGTATAATCCAACATAAACAACTGGATTAAGATTGATATCATGTCGTCGAGAGAGGTTTTATTTTGTGTAGTTATAAAAAAATATTTGATTTTTGTTGAAAATAGTTTAATAACAGTTGAAAATGATTTGATCACAGTTTTAAATGGTTTCATTACTGTTGACCATTGTTTAATTATAGTTTAAAATTGTTAGATTAGTTGCAAATTGTTAAATTACAGTGGAAAATAGTTCAATTATCGTGGAAAATTGTTTGATTTGTTTAAAATTGTTTTATAACAGTGGGAATTTGTTTCATATAAATTGAAAAATTCTTAAATAATTGTTGAAATGAATCACTTTTAATCATCTAAATTAAATATATAAGTTAAGTTTGTTATAGTAAATGTCACTAATTAAAAATAGGTCAGGGTTATACCACTGAAATAAGTTAAAATATCACATTTGGTAGGAACTTGCCTGCTTTGGTCCTCAGTTCCAATAAAAGTAAATAAATAACTTAAATCCGAAAATGAGCAACACAAAATGTTGCTTGAATCATCTTCCCTGGAGGACACTGGTGTGATTATCATGCTGGCAAGTGAAGGTGTCACATGACACATAAACTGACTACAACAAAGCCGCTTCAAGCATCCTTATATATTTTTTTTCCACACACATGTAAAACTGGGATCAACTGAGCCGAGAGCTTTTGATTGTGAGATTTATCATTGTTCACACAGGTCGGAGTCAGGTCCCGTTAATTGCAGTCAAAATTGCATCTGCCCATTGTTGCACACCCACAAAGCACAAGAAGCACACACAAAAGTACAAGTTGTCATAGATACTGTTTTTCCAATATACATATATTTCATGATGTTCATCAATATAATAAGACATTGATAGATTTTACACTACAATTATTTCATGTACTTTTTAGATTTTCCTGTTTCTTCTCCATCCTTGCTTGGTGTTGTCCAACAAGAAATGATAGCACGAAAGAAAAAAAAAATCTATTCATAAATAATTAAAAACAAAAAAAGTCATATAAAATGAAGCATATTACCCGTGATGGTCCAGTCAGGTCCCTCCTGAAAGACCGGACCACCAGAGGCAATATAGGACTTCGTACAAAAAAACACCCGAGCCCAGAGAGAGAGAGAGAGAAAAGAAAAACAGTTCAACTAAAAATCTTGCTGATACAAATATTATCTAAGAGATCTGGACAATTTCATTCTTTTTCCTTCAACCGTTAACCAATCGTTCACATCAACAAGTTAGTGACATCTGAAAAAGTTGAACTAAATTGAAAAAAAACAAAAAAATCCCACATTTTGTTACGAAAATTCGGTGAAATATTGTTGTTTTTTTTACCGTCAGCCCCTGGACTGTTCAGAGTCTCAAAAGGTTCCCTCCTGTTACTGCGTTCCTGCCACTTGGGATTCCCCGAAATGTTTTTTTTTTTATTTGACTTTAAAACCATAAAATTATATTTTTCTTCACGAAAAACATTTCTTGAATATTCCCAAATGGCACCGCGAGCAAGTTTCTAGTTGAGGCGACTGAACGACGACCGAAAAAAGGTTGACGGTAAACACAATATTCACCATCAGGTCAAAAAGAACACGGTGTTCAAAACGTAGCCCCACTTTTTTTTTTTTTTTCGTACAGACAACAAAGCAACAAAAAAATTAGTTAAAAAAAAAACAGTGCTCGTTTTCCATTGACCAGATTGATTGAGCGCTCACAAGGACATTTGAAATTGGGACGTCCTACCCCGATCGGTCCAGAGTGGTGGCTCAAAAAGGATCCACATTTGTCAATTTTTGTCTTATTTAAACAGATATATTTAAGTCATTTTGCTAATACCTTAAACCTGAGGATATAGGACCCCCTACCCTCCAAAACACCCCAACGACACAACACCTAACAATGTAGCTTTTTTTTTTTTTTCACAACATTTTTCTGGGTAAACAGCTATTTAATCGTTTTTTTTTACTTCTATGGAAACACAGTGAAATTAAATTGTGCTATCGTTAATGCAGGTGTGTTTTTTAACCGAAAAAAAAAGCTCTTCTCCTATATAAAGGTGTCGGGGGGGAGTTTTCGAGATTTTTTTTTTCGCAGCATGCAGTTTTTGGGGTGTTGTTTGCATAAGTAAGAATGGCACAGTCACGACTCTAGAGAACACGCCGTCTATGAAGGTCGACAAATAGGGGGGTTTTTGAACGGTTTCTATCCGACCAGCAAAGTTCCGTCTCGCTCGTTTTTTTCGGGGGGGTTTTTTCGGCAGCGTAGGCATGAGAATCTGGTCTTTGGTCGTCTTTTCCTACTTTTAAGGGATCCTTAAAATTGTCAGAATGAATCTGGGATTTGAAACCATGCGAGATCCTAACACACTCACACACACACACTGTAGAATTCTGATAAAAGTGGATCAGGTGCATAAGATCGAAAAAGACACACACCGAGGCAGACCATGCAACAAATATTCCTTTTACAGTTGAAAGGAGCATCTTTAAAAATTGGGATTCTTCTTTAGGAGAGATTTTTTTCGGGTCCGAAACCGCCGCAATTTTTTCGTTTCACGTGTGCAAAGACCCTTCAGCGCCGTGACCCCTTCAACCCTGACGCTTCATGAAGTAGCCGGAGGGGTTGTGTTACTTGGCAGTGTGTAACGCACAGAGCTGATTTTACAAAAAACACAGCAGACGGAGCAAAAAGGAGGAGCTTCCCTCGTCACCCCGTCTGTTTCACACAAAAATATACTATAATAGAAAATATAATTTGTCATATTAAAAAAAAAAAAGAAAATAAAAGGCCTTGACTAGAGAGAGGGAAGGGGGGGGGGAACACTCGACTGCACGAGCAACTCACCGAGAGTGCTACTGATGATTCAGAAACATTTAAACCGGTATTTGGAGGTGACAGACTTTGCGAGTAAGGCGGAATTTTCGGCTATTCCTGTGCTCTTGGTGTGGAAAGATTTTCGGCCGGACTGTCTTGACCGCGACTGTATTTTTTTTGTTGTGCGTTTTAAAAGTCCCGCCGAGTTTAACGTCTTCCCGGTGATTCATCAAATCGATTCTTTAAAATGGTGACGTAACCCCAATCTGCTGGAAATATCGGAATCACCGACGGAATCTTACGCGTCGCGTCATGGAATCTTCTCGAAAAGGTTACGCCTGCGTCTGACGGCGATGAAGGAATGTTCTCGAAATAAGACACTACGTATAACATTTAAAAATAAAATAAAATAAAAACATCTACAGACATTGGTCCAGAGAAAACTATGGCGCGGCTCTCGAAAAAAAAAAAAGAGTTCAAGCATGCGACAAAGAAATATTTTCGTAAAAACAAACGTCCCCGGAATGGACTATTTTTTTTTAGATTCAGGTGGAACTTTAGCAAGTTGACGATACATATCTGGAGATATGCGTGAAGGATTTTTTTAGTCGGAGAACTCTTGGAGATTTTGAAAAAACAACCGAAGTCGTTTACACTATGAAGGGTGGATCCAACTTGTGCAAAAATACAGTACATGAGTAAGCAGGAGACGAACCGATGGTGAGTACATGCAACATACACACACTGATTAATAGGCAGTAGTCAACGCTGAAGCATACATCAAATCAATACAAAAAAATACAAAATGCACACACACACACACGCATACACACACACCTACAAAACAGTATATATCAGAATAAAACTCTACAAGTAACTATATATATATTCATATATCAGTTATGTAACAATTATCACCATCTGTCGTTTTTCCTCTTTGCTGCTCCTCGTCGCGAGAGTTTGGTTCAGGCGGGTTAGAAAAAGCTGAGTTACCCAGGAAGGAGACCACACACTCACAGGACAAATATCGACAAAAAAAGGGGGGGTCCAGAGGCAAAGGATGTGTGGGAGCCATGGGGGCCCTTGAAGGGTGTAGGGGGGGTTATATCGAGGCTAAATCTGGGGGGACTGGGGGGGCGAGAATTATCAATTTGTCATCAATTTAAGGGGGTTGTTTTTTTTTTTGTAGCGAGGAAGCCGGGGGGGGTCAGACTTGGGGGGGTAGGTTCATTTCTTCTTAGGTGCTGAAGTAGACTGCGAGAGAAAAAAAAGATGGAGAAATTGTTGTTGTTTTTTAAACAAATTGTTGCAATAAATTGAGAGGTTTGGTGGATTCTTACCAATAATGACGATGAGCACAATCAGGCAAATCACACCGAGGATAATCATCATCTGTGAGGAGATAAATCAGTCGAGTTAACCACAAAATGCTTCCGACATAACGACATAAGAAATGTAAGTTCTCCTTTAAAAATCGACTCTAACCCTTGTGGTATCTCTGGGTCAAGATGACCCTCACCTTAACCCGGAGAGACCCAACACAAGGAAGTTAAGGTTTTGTAGTTTGATCGTACAAAGGTGTCAAGAAAAGTCTTACTAAGTTCTCCATTAATAGTAAGTAAGTAAGTAATGGTTATTTCTAGACCAGGCAGAGATGAAACATTAGGTCCTTCAATTAGCTACAAAATAAACCAATAAATCAAGTGCAAACGCAAAATTTACAACCGTTTTGTTCAAGGTATGATTATGACAGCCTGAAATAAGACAATGTTTGATGTCCAACGCAACAGATAAGCGTTCTTGAAAAACCACAACTCTTGATATTTATAGCCACGGGGGCGCCTTCAGTAAAAAAAAACTCACCTTGGCATTCTTCCACCAGTATTTATTCTTCAGTTTTGCAGCGCTGGTCTCGAACTGGGAGGCACCAGCCTGCAGGGCGTCAGCCCTGTCGTCCAGCTCTGACAGCTTCTGATCACGCTCCAGGACTTTGTCCACATTTACACGCATGATATCCACCACCTTAGGAACAGGACACACAACTTTCTTTATACTAGGAAAAACGAACCATTAGAAAATAAAACGGCGAGTTGTCGTAGAGTGCTAACGTTTGACCCTTTCTTTAGGTCAACCCTGTCGGGTAATACGGAACACTTCAAGTGCCCTGTTAACAGTGAGTTACTTATAGAAAACCTGGCCTTGTACTCACCTCGTCCACCTGCGCCTGCGTCTGCTGCAGGCGACGGTTGCTGGTGAGGTTGGGAGGCTGATTCCCATCTGGTGCAGGTCCTCCGGCTGGGGCAGACCTAGCGATACAGAGCAAAACAACAAAAAATAATGAATTATGTTGTCGATACAACACAAAAGAAACCTTAAGATAAATTATAGTTCAACAAGCAGAACCTGTCACTTCTTCTAGGCTCTAGAAAAGAGACATTTATACAAAAAACATTTGATATTTTTGATATTAATATAAAGAGAAAGGCAGTTGTGAGGAAGGCCGACGACAACACATGATATTAGCTTGTCAATTTGTGTTGTCATTTAAAATACTTGACAAGTATGAGTCTACGGAGCCACCAGTACTACTTGTGGAAAACGTAATCGAGAGTCTTAACCAGCCGAGTGGATTAGTCATGTGACGCGGTGTCCTGCCCTCCGTGGCGCGTCTGCACCTCTAGGCGCTAAACATAACCAAACTAGAAACGTCCTCTAACAAGTGCAAGTGCGGCTCAGAAATAGTATCACGAAGTCAGAGCTGTAAAAAAAAAAAAGTGTGTCACCATTTTTAGCGGCGGAAGAGACTAAAAGGCGGAGCGTTTGCTTATAGAGGTTTCATGTCTCAAACGTACATAACAAAGCTTCCATACACTGTTTAATTAAAAATAAAATAGACACTAAACTGTCTAGAGAGGTGACGGCAATATAGAAAAAATGACTAATATTCTCTATTTTCGACACACAGCTGAGAAATCTGTCCTATTCCTGGTTTTAAATACAGATTAGGAGACAGTTCAATTGAATAAAATGGCAGTTGTGGAGACTATTTTGGTCGTGACTAAGCCTCTTCACGAGTGTGAGACGAAACTGTGTATAAAGGTCACCTTTACGCGCGCACACGTTTACTAAGCCGCCGACATCAACAAATCCTATTGACCGGCGGACCCGATGGTGTAGGTGGTCGTGTCTTCTTAACCCACGGTACATGATGATATGTTTCTGGACCTTTTCAGAACACTATGACACATCAAGAATCACTTGTTTCTAAGCCCAAAACCAACAAGTACTTTATGCTTTTTAAACTTGTGAACAATGCAATTGTCAGAGGAAAACTTTTGAATGAGTTTTTCTATGAAAAATATTTCATTTTTCTTATTTTTAAAGGCAAACAGGCGAAATTAAATATGTTTCCAAGATTATTTTTTTATATAAGTAAGTGACCAAATTGTTCACTTAGCTACTTTACGTTTAAATACACAAGTAATACACACAAGAAACATCTTAAGACGTGTTTTATTTGTTCAGGCTTTTCCTTGATTTTTCTGGAACTCCTGTTCTGTTATCAGTTTTATTCTTGATCTTTAAAGTATATACTTTATTGAATATAGTTTTGATCGTTTAAGCGCTTTGTGACCCTGGTCTGGAAAAGCGCTATACAAATAAAAATGACTTACTTACTTACTTACTTACTACAACTAGCTATACATACAGTAGTTGAAACATAGGCAAGTAGACAAAAGTGAGGTTTATTAAATAGATGTATAATTCTCGAAGGAAAACCCGCAAGTAGACAAAAGTAAGGTTTATTAAATAGAATTGTAATTGTCAAAGGAAAACCCACTTATGATAGTAAATAAAATAGAAATATACTAAATAAAAGCCATTCCTAAACACGTATGTAAATACTCGTATGAATGAAGTCATAAATAAAACAAACAGCCGATGTAATTCGACCCTAGAGAAAAGGGTGTATATTTGTCTTTGGGTGGCTTTTTGTCATGTGAGACATATTCGCTGTCAGCACTTGGAAAGCGACACTTTCAGGACTGGACAGCGACACAACCAACCGTTTCCTTTCAGTCTGGATCTTTTTATAAGGTTCGTTTTCCCCCCCGAACCACGTCCAGAACCAAATACATTCTTCCCTTTCACACTAGACTATACATTTTTCATGTCACGTTTTTTATTAAAAAAAATGTTTAACTCTCACTGAGGCAGGATTGTCACTGTGGGTGTGGATAAAGTGGATAAACCTAAATAAAAATGATATTTTATTTCTGTTTATTTGTCTTTTGAGAGGGTTTTTTCATCGATGCAAGCTACCACCATCATGGTGGCCCCTTTTACACGGTCATGGCAACAACAAAACATGGTCTCCAAACATCCATTAAATCGTAAATAACGGGTGATTTAACGGATTACAGGAGGAGAATATATATCTCCGTCCGCCCTGGCACGACCATCGACGACATTACAGTAGGAGGCTAGGCTATCCCCACCCCCCGCCGAATACCACCTCGACTAGGCCCCCCTTATGTCGAATTATAAGCAAGTAAAAACGTACTTTAAAAATACTACACCATGGACTAAATCTGACTTTAATTCGTTTAATATTCGCCTTTTTTTTGGGGGGGGGGACGAAGAGAAAGCGGCTTATGTCGTAACAACAGAGATTTCTAGAAATAGCCAGAAAGAAAGAAGAAGCACCTGCTCGAGGCGACATATACATGTTCCTTATAGGTTTCACTTTAGAAAAGAAATATTCCATTTTTTATTTTTTTCATCGTGTTTTTTTTCCGGATACATCCAGTTCGAGCCGGAACAAAAAAAACGATAAACACGAAGCAACCAAAAAAAATAAAATATGAAAAGCGTGTCAAGGTTAGCTTGGATTAAACGATCTATTTTACGTTTTTAATCGGAATTAAAGACTCTAGAATGATCCTAGAAGATATATTAATCGGTTTTAAATATTTTCCGGAGATTTACTTACATCTTTCTGTTGTTTTTTTGGCGAGGAAGCTACGCTGAGATCCGGGGTCGTGTCTCGACAAAGATTCTCCTCTCGACCCTCAACCCTTTTTTTCTTTTCTTCTTCCTTTTATTCCCTCCTTCAATGACGTTTCTCCCCCCTTTTCTTTATCTTTTTAAAAAAA